>NC_072732.1:40178011-40367421 GCF_026930045.1 Uloborus diversus
AAACCTGAAATTTTAATATTAAAGTTAACTTTAAAATTTCAAAAAAAATAAAATAAATAATAATAATAATAATAATACTAATAATAAATAAATAAATAAAAGCGCGAGAAAATAGGCCTACTTTCGCTTTGTAGTTCCAGTTTTCACTTTTGACGGAAGTATCCACGACCGCAGGATTTTTGTTTTCCTCTTTTATTTATTTTGTTTTTTTAATGTGCTCCTGTTGTTTTCTTTGTTTTTACAAAGCTTCAAATTATGGTTTGGAATTTATGTACTTTCTCGTCTATATAGTAGCCTTTGATCCTTAAATATACAATGACCAACTATTAATTTCCAGTACTGACGTAACTGTAGGAGAACGAAAAGCCGGAGGATAGCTCTGATGATTGCATATTGAAGAGCGTAAGGAGGAATAATTGATATATATTTATTTTTCTAAAAACAAAAAGAAAAAAAAAATTATTTGAAATTAATCTGAATTCAAATTATGTTTTTCGCAATCACGAGTGTGTGTGTATGTAGGCGTATGTGTTTGTATGTGGGGGTATGTGTTTGTGTGTACGGGTTATGTGTATGTGTGTGTAGGCATGTGTGTTTGTGTCTGTGTGTGGGGGGGGTATGTGTATGTGTGTGGTAGACATATGTGTTTGTGTCTGTGTGCAGGCATGAATGTGTGGGTAGTTGTGTGTATGTGTGCGTGTATGTTTTTGTGTGAGTATGTGTGGGTGTCTGTATGTATGCGTGTGTGTATGTGTTTGTATGTGTGTAAGTGTATGTGTGTGTAGGTGTGTGTAGGTGCATGTGTGTGTATGTGTTTGCGTGTGTGTGTGTGTGTGTAGTTGTGTATGTATGCGCGTGTGTGTAGGACGTGGATGCAACCTGGAGACGGCTTTCGCTAGAGGTGCAGCATCGTGAAGAGCTCGTCGACGGTGATGGTGGGAAAATAAAATGATAGCACGCCAAAACAGTCAAATGAGAACAATAAGCAATCGTGATTGCTCAAAAAACATGGTTCGGTTAGAGTCCCATAACTTCATTCTTTACCCTAAGGTCAATAAATAGGGCCTGTAACCGCGTTTTACGGCTTCAATTTCTACAAATTTCCGCGTAGTCTCCTGTACCGTTCTTTCCCCTAAGATTACCAAAGACCGTCTTTTTTTTTCAGTTACAAGTTTTTAAAAATTGAGAGATTTGATGAGCAAATCAAATCAATCAAAGGGATAGGATTTTTTCCTATTGTGCCCCCCTCTTCTCCCTCTCCTTGAAACCTATTTTCGTGTTACGCCACTGTAAGTGAATATATCGTTACACGATATATATATATATATATATATATATATATATATATATATATATATATATATATATATATATATATATATATATATATATATATATATATATATCTTGGGGGGTGGGTGATTGCACCCATGATCTGACCCTCTCACTGTTTCGAGGCACGAGCCGCAACTGAGATATTATTATTATCTTTTGATTCTTTACTAAGGAGTTTTTTTTTCACGTAATCGACCAAAAATGTATGAGGACCGGCAAAATTTTTCTGCGAACCGGTGTAGGTAGGTCCGCCGGATCACCGGTTGGGAATTGCTAATCTAAATTACATGTCTATAAATTTTATCAGTAAGATGCAAGATGTAAGAACCACCGCTCGGTTCTTATTACGAATCTTGTTGCAGTGTTGTGCCGTGATAATCCACCACGTAGGAAGAGGACAAAGCTACATTCAAAAATCACATCTTTATTCTTACATGGAATATAACAGCAGGAACTTCTCTTCTAACCCACTTGTTTAGTTGTGCCACGATTTTTATATAGGGAATATCATTAAAAGATTACAGATAATTATCCCTTGGTCATTTGATCTGTATAGGAGGAGCAGATTGCAATAAAGAAATATTATTGGGCTTTGCACCGCAGACAGAGGCTGGCTTAAGTCTGGAGGGAAAAAAAGTGTCTGGTAGGTACTTTAAGGGGAATCTCATCTGAGCCTGGAACATAGCCATATATGGTGTGAGAAGCATTTAAGTGTGTAATAAATAATGTCTGTGACTCATACGCGCTGACATATAAGTGAACAGAACTTAATATGGAAAAGGCCTAGCAAAGGATTTTTCATATTACATCCCCCCTCCCCCAAAGAATACGACAGGATTGAAAAAGAAAAAAAAATGAAGACGGGAAAATTATCTGCAACCTCTTTCCCTTTTTTTTCTTCAATCTGAAATGTTATAACATTATACACATTACCTATACAATAACACTACAGTTACTAATAAAAACACAGTACAATTAAAATGACATTGTAGTTTGAGGTAAAATTATGTAATACTCAATACTTTTTGTAAGTTCTCTACATAATTCAACATACGTACTCTATATTCTTTCTTCTTTAGCTCAAAGATGAACAATAATATCATTTCACTCGTGAGATAGCTTGAAGTTGCTCGGTACATTATATTTCCTCAGTTTAGATATATGAACTGTTTGTGTTTTTTTCTTTGGTATGCGCATTCGGTTTGTTAATTTCATAATTAACATCTGAAATTTTTTGAAGAATTTTATATGGTCCACTGAATGGTTGAGACAGTTTTCGAGAATTAGGGTATTTGAATTCTTCATATATGACAGTGTCATTTGTGTTAAAAGTTTTGTCCACAAATCTTGCATCGTAGTATATCTTATTTCTTTCGTGGTACTCTTTAGTTCTTTCAACTGCCAATTTCCTTGCTTGTTCGACCGGAGGATATATGTCTTCTTTTATTGGATTTTCAAAAGGTACAATACCATACATTAAATATGAAGGAGGAAACTTTGTTACTGAGTGAGGAGTCAAGTTGTATTCTTGAGTCACCTGCTCCAGTAATTTAGGCCAAGGAACTTTTTTAGAAGTTTCATTTACTTTACACTTTAATCGAGTGACAATTGTTTGGTTTAGTCTTTCCACTTTGCCATTACATTCTGGCCTGTGTGCTGTAGTCAACAATTGTTTAATTTTATTGTGCTTTAGAAACTTCTTAAAATGGGAAGACGTAAATGCCGGATTCTTATCACTCAAAATACTTTTAGGTACTTGTACGCTGAAGACTTGCTTAAGAAAGTTAATGTATGTTTCAGAAGTAATTGACTTTGGACGCAAAAGACCACATATATCTTGAATGATGGTCAATGATTAATGTCATATACTTTTTAGTGGAGTTGTAGTAATTGAAACCAGCCACACTATCTACTGCAACAAGATCAAATGCTTTTTCAACCGGAGGCATGGATTGTAGCAGGCCAAATCTTTTTTGCCGAGGTTTTTTTATTTACCTGACACGTATGACAATGCTTGTTAAAATTAGTTATGTCTATTGTTATATTTTGCCAATAGTAAACAGGCGTAAGTAAATTAATTGTTTTTTGAATTCCAGGATGTCCAAATTTTTCATGGACAGTTTTGAGTAGTTTATATCTTAAGGAGAATGGAACAACAATTCTTGTAAAACCCTTTCTACGCAGGCATAAAAATATTATTAATTTCAATGAAATTACCCGTTAAATTGTCATTTTTTTGAGCCTCTTTAATTTCCTCCAATTGCAGTAGATGTGAAGCTTGGGTTCCAGTAACTGTTACTGCATCTTCCTCTTTTAGATTACTTTTAGGTATATCTCTAGAGAGCATATCAGCCTCAAAATTCATGGTACCTTTCGTGTACCTAATATCATAGTCATACATGCTTAATAACAAGGACCATCGGAACAAACGTCCTTTTAAATTTTTTACATTTTTGAGCCAAACTAACGAGGCGTGATCAGTATGTATGGTAATTTTTCGACCAAAAAGATAGTGATGGAATTTGTTTAAAGAATCGACTACAGGCCAGACATTCCAGCTCCGTAATTCCATAATTTTTTTCATAATCCTTTAAAGAGCGGGAATGGAAAGCTATAGGATGTAAGGTACCAGAATCATCAGGCTGTTTCAGTACTGCTCCCACACCAGTTTGACTCGCGTCAACACAAATATGGCATTCTTTGCTGGGATCAAATATTTTTAAAATAGGTTTACAAATTAATGAATTTTTCAAAACTTCAAACGCTTCCTGGCACTCATCTGTCCATTGCCAAATTGTGTCTTTTTTCAGCAAACGATTTAATGGATTTCTAATAGTCGCATACTTGTTTATAAATTTGTGATACACATTTATTGACCCCAAAAATCTTTGAAGAGATTTGACATTGGTTGGTGGTTGCAATTTTTTAATAGCTTCAATATTACTATTATCTGGGGGTAACAATTCCGTTACAAATTTCATAACCTAAAAATTCGATTTTTGTCTGTAAAAAAGAGCATTTAGAAGCTTTTAGCTTAATGTTTTCTGTCCTGCACATTTCAAAGATTTGTTTAAGGTGATTTAAATGTTCTGTAAGAGTCTCGGAAAAAATAATTATGTCATCAAAATAGTTAGTTGCAAATTTAATTTTTTGTTTTGTCAGAATTCGGCGCAGAGTTCTCTGGAAAATACTTCCGGAATTTTTCCAACCAAACGGTAATTTATTCCACTCATATAGGCCACTGTTAGTGACAATTGCAAGCTTTTCTGTATCTTGGGGATGTATGGGTATATGCCAATATCCCGACGCCATGTCTAATTTTGAGAAATATCGGCTTTTTCCTAATTTATCTATGAGTGTTTCTATTAACGGCAATGGTTCTGCATCTGATTTTGTAATTTGGTTCAATTTCCTGTAGTCTATGCATAATCGACTTTTTTTATTTTCGTCTTTTTTAAAAACTAGTGTAACAGGTGCACTATAAGGACTTGAGCTCTCTTTTATTATTTTGCTTTTAGCAATTCTCGAATTTGATTGTCAATTTCTTCCTGTTGTTTAGGGGACGTTTTATATGCCCTTAATGTCATCGGTAAGTCTGATGTTAATTTTACCCGTTGTGGTTCAATTCTAATAGTTCCAACATCATACTTATTTATCGAAAAATATATGGTCATAATTTTGGAGCATTTCCTTCAGATCCGCATTTTCTCCGTTTTCCGATTCCCCGTTGATTGACTGACGTGGAGCGTAGGCCTCCACCCCCGCAATCCAACACGGAAACCTTAGAAAAATGAAGAGGATCATTTATTTCGCTTCTCCAAATTTCCTTTTTTTCTCCTTCTTGATTACTGGTGCTATTAATTGCCTTTTTTATGCTATTTTCAATTCGATTTTCCTCAAAACATTTTTTCTTTTTAGTTTTGTTAACTCTTTTTCTACGCTTACTTTTCTTCAATTTAGTATTTTTCATTTCCAGGATCATTATTTTCACTGTCCTTAACCTTGATTTCAGGCAAAATGTGCAAAGACAAATCATTTAGCGCGGACTCAGAAAAAGTGATCAGCTTTTTCCGATTCTGCATAACGACCCGTCTCATACAGTCAATGACTAAATGAAATCGAATGCAACTCTTTAAACCTAATATGGCATATGGTAAATCGGTGTCTAGAATAAAAAATTCCACCGGTCTAACGATATTACCAACTTTAAGGTGGAGCGTGCATGTTCGGTTAAGTGACAGAATTCCCTGGGTTTGCTTAACATTCACGATTGTTTTTTCTTCAATCGAGACATTTAATGTTTTTGCAATCACACTAGGAATAATGTTTAAGGTTGATCCTGTATCTAAATTTAAACAAATCTTTTGTAATAAACTCGAGTTTCTTTTATTTTTAGTGTACTCTTCATTATATAATTTATTTTCATTATATAATTTCTTTTCACTTTTGTAGATTATTTCGCCTTCTATATACCCCGGGCACTAGTAATTGTCATGCTTCATTTGAATTTTCCTCTCCTTCCCTAAATTGTTTATCCTTATTCGGGGACTCTAGTAATGGTTCAACCGTCGAGGTATTTGGTTTATTTATGCAGGTTTGTCCCCAATGATATGCGTTAATAATTCCTCGTCGTGCGCAGAATTTACAAGGATTAGGAGGTAGCTCCAGTGTATAATGTGTTGTTTGTTTTTTACGGGCGTTCTTTTCCTCGTTTTGGTTTAAAACACGACGTTTGTCCTGTGGTTGACTAAAATTATTTCGTGGAAAATTATTTCTACTTTGGGTAAGCGTAATTAGGGTTTTGCCGAAAATTGTTTTGCATTTGGTTTCGCGGTACCCAGTTTTGATAAAATTGGGTAGGTCCCCTATAAGAACTTGGTTGTTGTGTCTTGGTCTTAAATTCATTTTTTGACATTTCATGTGGTACCTCGTTAATTATCTTAGTGACCACTTGAAGCCATTCTGTAGGAGTTTGCGGGTCTTTAATTAGCAGAAAAGGTTTAATTTGTTGCGGTAACCCATCTGAGAGCCCTTCTAGAATATGTTTGTTACTGAGATTTATTTTCCTCCCCAGTTCTACTTTTTCAGTGAAATAAGAGAATAATTCTTTGGCGTTTTCCGAGAATTTCAAGTTCTGGAAATCTGTGAAACTACTCATCGGGATGAAAATAATGTTTCCTCAAAAATGTCTATTATCTCGCGAAAAGAAGTGCAACACAAACATTGATTAATATAGATTTTTAAGGCGGATCCGCGAATAAAATTTCTGAAATTTTTTTAACTTCCAGCTTTCGTTTTAATTTATTTAGGTTCGTTTTCTTGGTTAAAATGAGCTAACCAAGCTGAGAAATTTATTCCCAACTCTGGCTCAAACAATAAGATTTCTGGATTACTACCCGTATTTGTTTGTTTTGCTTCATTTTCAGAAGCAGAAATCCCGGCTAAATTTAGTTCTTGCATTCTCTCAGTAACAGTTTGGCATTCCGCATCTGTGTTATTTACGTTTAATTCAGGCGATACCTCAGCTTGAGTTTCCGCATCTTTTCGATTTGATTCTTTGTTTTCCATTTTTGAATTATTTTTATTAGAAGGGACTATTTCTGGGTCATTTTCTATTTCAAGGTTTTGACTAGTTTTGCCACTACGCAATATCATTATCTCTAATTTCACCAAACTTTAAAGCATTTCTTCTACTTTCCACATTCATATTCAAATTATTTAGTAAAATTCTAACAAGTGCTACAAATTAATGACATATAAAAATAGTACCACAAAAGAGACTATCTTACTTTAAATCAGAACAGAAAACACATTTACATTACATGAAACATTTTTGGCAACCCAAACAAAATACTACCATAACGGCATGAGCCTTTTAAAGAGTGGCCGATAAATATTATACACATTAGCCATAATTAATGCAAAGAGATCATGAAAACCTTTCCCTAGAAATCACAATATAAACGAAAATACTTATTTCAGGAAAGTAAAAAATATCATATTCCGAAATCTAAAAACAAATGTAACTCAATCACCAACCTGATCTCAAGATTTCAGTTTAACGAAAGGAAAAAAAAAAAAAAAAACCATAAGAGAGATCCGTAAGATCCTTGTAAATCGAACTTTCAATGAGCGAGGCCCCTTTCATCTGATCAGCACAGGTAAACCATATGGTGGCACAATTTATCACCAGCAAGTGGATCCTAATGATGTTTTCGCACCCAGGATGGGTCACCAGACTCACATTCAACAGATGCGCTGAGCACCAACACTCGGAAAAATCTTCGCTGGAGTTCCACTGAAATGATCTCTGGTCTCCATCTGGCACTTAAAACTTTCTTTTTCTTTCTTAGGATATTCTGAAGTGGTTTCACTGTTGTTAGTGGTTAACTCCGAAAGACACTGTTTCGATGCCTTGAAGCAAAAAATCCTCTTGCGGATGAAGCATGGTATTATCTTACGCAAATCACTCAATGCTGTAAAAATTTTAAAATGCTACAGCTCTGCCCTCATTTATAATCCTACCGGCCTTGTAAGAACCACCGCTCGGTTCTTATTACGAATCTTGTTGCAGTGTTGTGCCGTGATAATCCACCACGTAGGAAGAGGACAAAGCTACATTCAAAAATCACATCTTTATTCTTACATGGAATATAACAGCAGGAACTTCTCTTCTAACCCACTTGTTTAGTTGTGCCACGATTTTTATATAGGGAATATCATTAAAAGATTACAGATAATTATCCCTTGGTCATTTGATCTGTATAGGAGGAGCAGATTGCAATAACGAAATATTATTGGGCTTTGCACCGCAGACAGAGGCTGGCTTAAGTCTGGAGGGAAAAAAAGTGTCTGGTAGGTACTTTAAGGAGAATCTCATCTGAGCCTGGAACATAGCCATATATGGTGTGAGAAGCATTTAAGTGTGTAATAAATAATGTCCTGTGACTCATACGCGCTGACATATAAGTGAACAGAACTTAATATGGAAAAGGCCTAGCAAAGGATTTTTCATATTACATATATATATATATATATATATATATATATATATATATATATATATATATATATATATATATATATATATATATATATATTATATATATATATATATATATATATATATATCTTGGGGGGTGGGTGATTGCACCCATGATCTGACCCTCTCACTGTTTCAAGGCACGAGCCGCCACTGAGATATTATTATTATCTTTTGATTCTTTACTAAGGAATTTTTTTTCACGTAATCGACCAAAAATGTATGAGGACCGGCAAAATTTTTCTGCGAACCGGTTGTAGGTAGGTCCGCCGGATCACCGGTTGGGAATTGCTAATCTAAATTACATGTCTATAAATTTTATCAGTAAGATGCAAGAAAATATAAGGCTTGAAGGACATCTACCTTAATATCTGGATTTGATCTTACATGACTTCTAGAAAGGTGGGGAAAAGGCCATGGAATAGAGAGAGAATCAAGTTTACTCAACACCATAAGCTATGTTAAAACTGGAAATAAAATTTATGGCATACATAATGAAGGTCATAGAACAATTTTGGGGTTTCAAAATTTTTCGAGATCTTATTCAAAATTGTGGAGAAAAAGGGCCATGGAACAGAGAGAGAAAATTAAGTGTACTCAACTCCTTAAGGTATGTTAAAACTGGAACTGACATCTGTTGCGTAAAATGAATGTCCAAAAAAAAATTTTCGGTCGCAAAGTTATTGCAACTATTTTAAGAGATTTTTGGAAGCATTTGATTATTATATTCTTCTATTCTATCATCACCAAAGTGCAACAAAAGACAATTTTATCATCAGTCTTTCCAGAACTATGCCTGATTAAACATAAAAAAATAAACAGAAAATAGATGCTCTTTTATTTCAATTACTGCAGAAATCTAACCGGATTTCGGTAAAAAAGTGCTCATTATAAGTTCCGTAAAAATGCACCAAAGATGTAATTATCATCGCTTTAAATAATATGAAATTCTTCTTGGAAATTACTTTCCCTAAAATTTATGGTAACATTCGAGACACTAACATACGAAATTTTACAAAAAGTTGCTCCCATTTCCTTAGAAATTCCTGCTGGGCAAATAACATCGGCTGGAATCTTTTAATTTAATTAAAAAGAATAATCTAGAATAGTTTTTCCTTTAATTTCTCAGCAGTCGTTTATTCCTAGCGGAACAGTGAGAGGTTCTATTCCAAGAACAGCTCCCAAGTGATTTCAAATTTATGAAAGTCGTTAAGACGTTTTTAACTTTCTTCTAACATAGCATTCTATTTCCGAATGCATTCCTTTGTGCGTTTTCCTATTAATTAAACTTTTTTTAATTTTTTTTTTTTTTTTTTTTGCTTCATCTCCTTAATCTGACAGAATGTGAAATTGGACGTATGTTTGAGTAAGGCGAGAATTTGTTATGATTTTTTGTCCGATGACTGGAACTAATGCAGGGGTGCCCACCCTAGGTCAGAGGGGTCATGGCGCAATTGCAGAGTATTTTTCTCATCATCATTTCTTGGCGAGCTCTTGCTTTTTAGGGATCTCCACGATATTGAGGGGGGGAGGTGAGTCCTTGCCCTTAGGGAAGCACCCCTGAACTAATGAAGAAAATAATAAACTAATATATGAGTTTCACATTTTATTTGCGTTTTGTTGTTAGAAGAAGGAAATGAACTCCGGCTTTAGTTTCGATTCTTACTTCACCTACTGGGTCTGTCCACGGTGACTGACGTTACAATTTGACTGAATTTTTAACTTACAAATTCAGCACTGTCTTGAAATTAAATTTTGTTTCTTCTGAAATTGATCTAAAATATCATGAATATGGTACATCACTATCCACACGCTTGTTTTCAGACTTGACGATTTTTTTTTTTTTTTTGCATGAAATTAAGGGGAATAAAATAAACGTGACTGATGTTACGCAGAAGAGACATTGAAAAAATGGACTTATATAAAATTTGAAAATTTTCTTCAAACTAATAACGTACAATCTAAACAAATTTCTTCCCCTTAAAATAGAGATTTTAGACTTGACGAAAACAATTTGTTCTATTGAAAAACGTAGAAACTGAAAGTATAAAAATTATTTAACACCCGTCATTGATAATACAACGATTTTGTGACTGATGTTACATTTACAATAAATTGCTGCAATTATAAATTATTTCCCCTTGAAAATAAAATTAGCATATGTTTTGCTTAAAATTTTAAAATGCATTTAAATTAGAAGAAAAGTATATTTATAAAGTTTTAAAAGTTAAATTTTTGATTTCATGAAATAAAAAGTCATCTTGCATTTAGTACATCTAGTGCGCTAAATATTTTATTCCTTTCTCATGTGCATAATGCATTTATTCCACATTGACAGGCTATTTCCAATATTTTACTGCTTAAAATCTTGACAACTCTTAGTTTTCAATTTCAATGCATCTAACTTCTCGTGATACAATTGTTTGTCATATTCTTCAAGAACCCGTTCGCCAGTTGCAGTCAACAATTTTGGAACACGTTCTGCTGGAAGTGATTCCCTCCCTTAAAAAAAAAAGGTTGTTGCTAAACATCTGCTACGACTTCTGAATTAAAAAAAAAGTATTACTCAAATATAACTCTTTACGACATGAATGCAAGTCGGATGGTGATAGCTCTGAAATTTGCATGAAGCTGTGACATTTAGAAATATTTCTATATCGTTGATGTAGCGCTTTTATTCAAATATAATACATGAAGAACTAGGAGTATCTGTTTGTCAAACTTCATGCTGGAAATTTTTTTTACAGCTGCAGTTTTCTTTTGTGAAGATATAACAAGGAGCGCTTTGAATGACTAACAGGTTTTACCAAGGTTTCATTATTTTAAAAAGGGATAAAGCAGCTGCTAATTTTAACCTGGGACCTCAATAATTTAAATTTGTTCTACTATTGTTCTGCTTCTTCACCTGATTTATTTTTTAATATTTATTCTGAACTAACTTTGGTAATTATGCTAGGTTTTTAAAAATTATTATATTTATTTTTTATCATCCTCTCTTTTAACTTCTACTTTGTTTTACTTTTTATAATTTTCATGTTTTCCTTTATTTCTTAATTTATCTCGCCTCTTTTTTGGTCTTTCTGCAGCAGTCAATACCATTTGTGCAATTTGTTTGAGGTTTATTAACGAAAAGAGAAACGTGACTGATGCTACAGATTTTAAATAAGTTTTAAGTAATTAGATTCAACTATTTCTAAATATTTACGGGATTAATATTAAAGATATCATCATAAATGAAGAGAATATGACTTTTTATAAACTTGGGTTTGTTTTTGTTTAAGCAATGCAAACTTTTATACAATTTTGTGACTGATGTTACATTAGGGAGTATCAGGCCTACTTTAAAACAATTGTTACTAGACACTTATAACATTTTAAAGTTTCTTTGTCGGTCTAATCTCTTCTTATGTAAACTAAATTTCAATAAAAAATGAAATTGTAGACAAAATAATTAATTTCTTAAGTGAAAAAAAAAAAGATTAACCCGTAGAAACGCTTATGCAACGACACATGGGCACGGAGTAGTGTTGTCAAAATTCGACTACAAAACTTACAAAAAATGTATTTATAACTTTTTTCGCATAGTTTTATAAAAATACAGTCTTTTTAACCTCAGATGAAAAAAAAAATACTGATACAATGAAGTTTTTTTTTACTGTGATGTCCCTAGTGTCATGGACATGCCCTACTGCAAAACGATGTATAGTAACCTCATTAAAAACCAAGGAAACGTGTTTTGTAGCCCAACAGAAAAAAAATATTTCCGCCATAAAAATCAACAAAATTTGAAGTTCAAGGTAATAACTATTAACATTGCTAGATATATCTCTATTACGTCTGCAAGTTCTAGCCATTCTGCTATTAAATAAGCAACCGCTAACTTATTTATTCTGACTTTGTTTTTCGCGTTTAGCCTCTTTCCCAATTAATTTATTTTTTGTTTTAATTGACTGTGATGAACTGTTAAGTAATTTTTGTTTGGAATGGATTGCAATTGCATAGGAAATTGGATATCCCGTTCTCTCCTAAGAGTTACTTTCGTACCAATAGCTAGTAACTTTTAAAATTTTTACCTAGTCCACGTAATTTCAGATTTGAATGTAACCAAGAGGAGGTGACAGAAAAGGGTAACGTTCCCAATAAAAGCTAGCATGAATTCACGTCTATCGTATATCTTCATGTCTATCGTATGAATTCTTAGATCTAACGTATATTCGTTTATATAACTACTACAAACTTCTGCTATTCGCCAAAGTGGGAAGATTTGGGAAATTGGCCACAAAATGCCGCAATATGGTTATCACATTTTCTAAATAGTGTCTATGATTAAAACGTTCGTCTTTAGGGCATTTAGTTTTTTGTCTGGGATCAACTATATGATTAGGAACGTAGTTAAAATATTGCTACATAGCTGACACAAAAAACTAAATATTTTATCATTTCATTTTCCCTCGCTATTCTGCTTAATCCCATATTCCCCAACTTTCCTATTTTTTAAATCGAAATTTAATTATGTATATAAGATATAGATTTATTTAAAATAACAGTTCAATTTATAATTTTTAAGGGTACAGTAAAGCTCC
This sequence comes from Uloborus diversus, assembly GCF_026930045.1. NCBI lineage: Eukaryota > Metazoa > Arthropoda > Arachnida > Araneae > Uloboridae > Uloborus > Uloborus diversus. The sequence continues at coordinate 40,190,972 of NC_072732.1, forward strand.
CGCGCAAATTGTAATAGTGCCCTCGAGATATTTAACGCACAAAAACCTCTCAGACTGTGTGGGATTTTTTAGTGCTACCTAAAAGTTACGAAAATTTCAGTTGTTCATTTTTCTGTGTTTCAAGCTGTGGAAAAAGTAATTAATAAAAATTAAAATGCAGTTTCTGGTACAATTACATAGTAAAAAAATTAACTTGATTAATATTAATCCGAAGTGAATTAAATTCAAAGCAAGAATAAATTGTAAACGGTTTTTTGAGTATGAATGCTAACTTGTATAATTATAAATTTATTAATATTATTATTATTTTTAAATATGTAGTTGCTATTATTTATTTCTTGTTTTTGGCAAAGATAAAAAAGTAAACAGCCATATAACTCCTTTAGAATTCAATTTTTGAAAAGTTTTAACTTTATTTATTTACTTATTTATTTTGCTAAACTGGTTTAAAACTAAAATGAATGTTATGCAGAATTTTTTGCTGCAGTTCAGTTTTATAACTTGTTTCTTTTATTCTTGTTCACTCACAAATAGAAAAAAAAAGCCTTTGTATTTAAAATATTCCTGCCTAAAGAAGTAATGTTCGGATCAATAAGTATTATTTTATTTGATTTCTTATTTTATGAGTCGTCTTGTTTTCGAAAATTGCTTTAACTATCAAAAACGCAATTTTGGGTAAAAGAAAACGTTTAAGCTTAATACATGAGACAGTGGTGTCCAACCTTTTGCTGACCGATGACAGCACTTCATATTAAAATCGTTTTCATGGGCCTGAACACTTATAAAATTTCAAAATATTTAATTATTTTCTAAATAACATGGAAAAATACGAAAAAGGAAAAAGGTTAAATTAATAATTGTTGCTAATCATTACTTGATGCTTAGTTTTTTTTAATGCATATGTTTTCGCGAAACCGATTTCTGAATATTGGGCTCCAAATTTGTGAAATTGTCGCTAATCGCACTTTTCGATTTCTAACATAGAAGAAAATAATGGTCCACTTTACGGGACGGATGTGGCGGCCCGTGGTCAGTAGGTTGGGCCCCACTTACATATGATAAAGTGAAATGACTGCTGTTAGAAAAGCGGTTTTGAAAATCAGGGGTAGCTTATACACTGTTGGAAAATACTGTTGGTTATACATAGTGGAAAAGATTGTGATTTTGTAGACGTAAAAACATCCAGCAAAAAGGTAATTTTTTAAAAAATTTCTTTCCATTAGCATGCATTTATATTAAGCACTAATTCACTTAAATGTGATGAATACAAACATTTTTATTCTTTTATTCTTTTTTACTTTCGGATAAAAATTTAGCTTTGAAATGGAATTATTTTGGATTCATTAAAGGTGACATTTGCTAATTTATAAATATTTGATCTTTGATCTCACTATAATTTCTTTCTACTCTTTTTGCCCACAGAGTGGCATCACGAAATATCAGGTTTGTGAAATGAGTATTGCGTGTATTTGTTTCCCTCTTTTCTCAGGAAACCGCGGCTTGAGCGCGATAGCTTCTCCTAACTCTCTCAACTCATTCCGGGAAATATGCCCGGGAAATACAAATCAGTTTCCTCACTGAAAGCGTTAGACTTAGATGTGCTTTCCAAAAACAACAGTAAGACTAAAAATAGTTTGCGAAAAGCAGAACGAAAGAAGAAGAAAGAAAACATGGAAATGAAAGATATAAGAACCCAAAAGCAAAAAAGCGGTCATCCGCAGATCTTCTCCCCGAATAACATTAATTTTATCTTGAATATATAGAATGGAAACCGAACATATGTTTCCATGCTTTTGGCGAATTTTTGTGTGTTAGCAACTTTGAATGATTCTTTTAGTGCGGTTACTCCCCTCATCCCTCATTTTTTAAAACGTCTAGTTCACATAAAAAGTGCGTTTCTTATTCAAAGCTTCTTATCATTTCATAGAGCTATAGATTTTATTATATTAATAAAAAATCTATTTCACTGGAATTTTTTTAATCTTCCAGTTTTATTCGGAAAATATTCACAAAATTTAATAGCAATAGACTGAAATTTCAAAAAGTCAAGTTGAAGCATGTCCTTGACAATGTTAAGGGGCTGTTCATGAATGATGTCGCACTTTATTCAACATTTTGGATCCCCCTCCCTTTCTTTGTAACACAGTGTCACACTTCAGCTTCCCACCTCCTCCTCCCTTGTCACGTGTCACGATATTTACCAGAAGTATATCCTTATGAAAAAATGCACTTTGTCACATTTCTTCTTATCCCTCCCTCCCTCTTTTCCCAAACTGTCACAATATCCCTTCTGCCCCCCCCCCCAACATTTGACATCATTTGTAGACAGCCCCTTACTTCTTTTTAGCGAGTTCATTAAAAAAGAAAAAAAAAGAGATGCGTTATCACGCGGACTTGAGTTAAAATACTTTTGTAAAACTATTAGAAAAGTAACTCAACTCAACTCGATGCCAATTAATCCTTACCTATTGCCCTAAAAAAATTATTTTCAGGGTGAATTATTTTAATTAAGATGAATCCATTACGATGCGTGAATTATAAAATATAATTCAGAAGTTAATCGTCACCCGATGCATAAATATATTAGATTTTTTATTAATAAAAATATTAAAAAAACATTCTTTTGCATGTACATCATATCAATATGTTCATTTAAAAATCTCATAAGCAAGAATACATGATTTGACCAGGAAGAGAACGCAAAATTACAATTATTGGAAAAATTAAAAGTTTTAAATTTAATTTCTAAGGTATTGTACACATCTTTCGCTTTCAATAAAGTACGACGAGACACTTCCGTAAAAGAAATTTTGAATCTCTGTTTAGTTCTTTTTTCTTCATAAGAAAAAATAATAAAATAAGGCAAATGGACTTTTTTGTCTCTCCTATTTTTCAAAAAATATGTTGAAATAAAACGCTGTTCCTTAGTATACTTATTACTAGGAAAAAAACAACGATCTAATCGGTTGAATGCTTTTGAAAATGTAGCTATTTCAAAATGAGTAGCTTACTAATTTTCGTAAAATTTCCATTTTTTTTTTTTAATTTTAAACGGCTGAAACAGGGGAAAAATGTTTTTTAAGCAAAATTCTTTTGGAATACGACTATTAGTTGTAAATGCAAGTCGAAAAGAACATATCTGTGATGGTCTTGTGACACTTGCTTTTGCGGGCAGCACTACAGACGAACTCGCAAAAACGAGCGCAAACGAACCGCGATATTGGCTCATTATAACCAAGTGCTCGTAAAAAGCAAGTTCGTGAAAAAAAAATAATAATAAAAATTCATCATAGCTGCTTTTTTTTTCTTCTTCTTTTTAACCACTGTACGGTACCAAATTAGTTGGTTAGTTTGCTTTGAACTGTCTAAATGTCTCTTTCTTATGTCATTGCTTTTGAGGAATACACATATACACACAGGTATACTTTTTTAATGTTTATTTACTCCACAAATTAAAAAAAGTGCTGCATCGCTTGTTCTCAGAATTTATGATCTATCACTAAATTTGGTTGTCTTTGGAAAACAAAAGAAAATTTACCAAAAAAGGATAAAGCTCAGCTGGAAGTCAGAAGAAATTTCACGAATCACAAAAATATTGCTCGCTTTAAGCGGTGTTAGCTCGTGAAAAGCGAGTTATGCTCCCTTGGACTTAACATTGTACCAACCAAGTATTTCTAATTTCCTCGTTAAATCCGGGTTCGCGTTGATCGGCATTCGGCATTTACAAAGAACAAAAATGTCTCTGTAGAGCCTGCTTTTTTTTTTTCAACTATGAAAATAATTTTTAAAAATTGAAGAGAAAAAAATAGAGAATTAAATAAATGAATAATCAAACGGCCCTCTTAAGTTTTGAAAGTGGGAAAAATCATTCCCTTTTTTTAAATAGTGTTTGTATTATTAGGATGAAACATTTTAATTTATCTTTATTCCTCTATCTCTCTCTTAATTTTTGCTTCTTTCTTTCTTTCTTTCTTTTTTTTTTTTTTTTGTAAACATTTTTACAAGAAATTTAAGTAAACTTTAACGGTCCACTTTTTTTTAAAATCTAGCTATTTGTATCTATTTTGGAAAAAAAATGGTTTAAAAGCCACGGCACAATGTGTTGCAATGCATCTTTAATTTGTTATAGCGATTGATGCAATAAAAAATGGATATTTCGTATTTAACAAAAACGTTTCTTAACTTGAATGTTATTTATCTTACTTTTTCCTCTAGTGAAGGGAAAAAAAAAAAACGATTATAAAAAGTAATTTGGATGAAATGCATTAAAATTTTATTTTCATGAAATTTTTCGTCTTCATTTAGTATTATTTTATATTAATTTATTTTCTTATTTAAATTTGTATAACGTTACAAAATATGGTGATATCAAAGCAGAAAAAGCACGCGTAAATGTTATGTGGAGTTTAAAATATAGGTGGCAGCACTGCACTCAATCAGTCAGATTTGAAGAGCTGAGTTAATTTTCAAAGCGAATCAACATATTGCTTGAAAAAGGACGGAGCCGACGAATTTCAGATTTCTCTATGAAGAGGTAGCAAAGAAAAACAATGAAAAATCTTTCTCACTTGCGTGCAGATACATTGAGTCCACAAAATCGAGGGGGGGGGGGGGGGGGGGGCTGCCACTTCTAAGTATAGAGATGGCTCGTTCAGGGGATCTAGGGCAGTGGTTGGAAAAACTACATTTTTTTTTCATCAACTACATTAGTAGAAATGAAATTAACAACTACAACAATTTTTTTTCACAATGTAGCAACTACAAACTACTTTTGAAATGTAGTCAAAATAAGAAGTCGCTATTCGCTACTTTTTAAAAAATAAATAAATAAAAAGCACGCACGTACACACTATTTGAGAATTGAACTTGAACATGGAATATTACCAAAAATTTTTTATTCTTTCTTTTCTTTACTGAGACAATTTGTCAATCCAAACATTTCTTACGATTTTTACGAATATTCCCCGCAGGAAAGGATTTAAAAGAAATCAACCTTCAAATTTTTAATTCTTTCCTGACAGTGAATATTTAATTCAAGAAGTGCAACTCGGCTACTTGAAAATATAAATAGATGTATATATATATATATATATATATATATATATATATATATATATATATATATATATATATATATATATATATATATATATATATATATATATATATATATATATATATAAGGTGAGTGAACTAATCACACGTTTTCATTTCCGTCTTTCGGAGTTAGACGCAAAATTTTAATCACATAGCATTGCTCCTAAGTTCTCTCAATGACGACCACTCTGCGCTTCTCGAATGTACTTCTTTTAAGTCGAAGTTTTATGGGAGTTTCGTTTAGATTTAAGGTTATGTATTTTCTGTGGCAAATCAATTGAGTTTAATATTGACACTCATCACTTGTTTATAGACTTTAAGTCTGCATTTGACAGTGTGGATAGAAAACATTTAATGGATGCAATGTATGAATTCAAGATCCCAAGCAAATTAATTAGACTTGTAATGTGTACTATGAACAACACTAAATGCAAGGTAAAATTCAAAGGTGTCCTCTCTGAGGATTTAAATGTTAATAATGGTGTTCGACAGGGCGACTCATTGTCTTGCCTTCTTTTTAATATTGCTTTGGAAAAAGCTATTCGTGACTCAAATATCAACACTATGGGCACCATCTTTTACAAATCAGTTCAGATCTTAGCCTATGCTGATGATATTGATATAGTTGCTAGGACTGTTCCAGCCTTGAAAGAGGCTTTTTCATCTTTGGAGATAGCTGCTGGTCGAATGGGACTAAAAATAAACGACTCCAAGACCAAGTATATGCCTGTACAAAAAATTCCGCCAAATGACAGGAACACTTGTTTAGAAATTGGTACTCATTCATTTGAAATCGTTAGCAGTTTTACGTACCTTGGGTCCTGTGTTAACAACAAAAATGACACAATCTCAGAAATACAGAACCGAATAACGTTGGCAAACAAGGCCTTTTTTGGACTACGCCCCATCTTCAGATCGTCTTTGATTTCAAGAAAAACAAAGATCTTGGTTTATAAGACTCTTATTAGGCCAGTTCTAAGTTATGCTTCTGAAACATGGCCTTTGACTAAAACCGGAGAGCACAAGATTTTAATTTTTGAGAGAAAGGTTTTAAGAAGCATTTCTGGAGGCATCAATGAGAATGGTGTCTGGAGACGACGATTCAATTTTGAAATTTACAGATTGTTTAGAGAACCTGACATAATAAAAAGCATAAAAATTAAGAGAATGAACTGGGCGGCCCATGTCTCTCGAATGAACGAAGAAAACCCAGTAAAAAAAGTTTTTGCTGCAAAACCCGTGACAATTCGAGGAAGGGGACGACCAAAAATGAGATGGTTGGATTCTGTTGAATCTGACTTCGATATTCTCAAAGTTAAAAATTGGAAAACCCAGGCAAAAAGTAGGACGTCTTGGAAGATTCTCCAAAGGAAGGCCTTGGCCCACCCTGGGCTGTCGAGCCAACTATAATGATGATGATGATTTTCTGTGGCAATTTTATGTTATGTAGTAGCCTGTAAAATCAAAAATTTGGGTTGATTTTTTCCGTTCATTATAGTACTGTTGCAAATCCTACCCGAGCGTTTGAGAGTAGTGTCGAGTGACTGTTCAGTAGAAGTAGTGGTTTTGAAAAAAAAACCGGGGTTTGGTGGCGGTTTTCGACCTGATTAAGTGGGAGTTCCAAATCGCATTCTGGCGTGGTAGTATCTACCAAGAAATATTAAATTAATAAGAAAAAAAAAACTTTTGAAAATCCATCGGTTCTACACTTTTTTACAATAAACGTCTTGAAAGTTGCTTTCCGTAACGCGCTGTTTTATATACACAATTACTTTAAATTATACATTTACTAATTTCACAATCTTGTCTTATTGCTTCCTATTTTTTCAAAACACCAAACGATTTCAAACTTAACAACACAAGGTATTAGTTAAGCAGTAAACTACCGCACCTAAACCGACGGAACTACATTATACCGACGGGAAAACCGAGCTGCCGGTATATGCATGCTGGGTTTTATTGTTGTTGTGTGCTTTTTGATCCGAGATACAACCTAAAAAACAAAGGAACAAATAATTTTCTTTTTAACTGACTGACGTAAAACTGGAAGCTGTACAAGTACGAATATTACGAAGTAAAAATGTAATTAAAATAAATAACTCAGTAGATGTGTCCGCAAATATAAACACACCTTAATTCATTGATCTCAACTGATCGAAACTAAAATACATAATTATAATTTTCTAGAAAGAGACCCGAACTCCAGACGAAAGCCCTTTTAACCATAAAAAGTAAATACGCACAAGACTATTTAAGTATTCAAATATTATTCAGATATTCACCCTTTGCAATTTTTCTGGTGAGTGCAATTTCGAGACTCTTCCGACTAAAAAATTCGACATCAGAAACTTCCATCATTCATACAAATCCAACGGGAGTTACTTCGAACCGCTGTATTCGCATGTGATTCGAGCCAAATTCGCTTCGTTTGTGTAAGAATTTCGTGATATATTTTTTTACTACCTTGCCAATATTTTTTCTCACTCCTAAAAAAAATGCTTTGAAATTTACCGAAAATTGCAAATATCAGGTAACTTTTTTAATTCAATTTTTTAATAGAAAGATAAATAAAAATAACAGTTGTAGGGTCAATTGGTGTAAAGCACTGACGTCGCAACGGGGGGGGGGGATCTAAAATGCATTTTTAAGACTATAGATTTGAAGATCTTCTCGGGGGGACCCCAGATGCTCTTTCCCCTACTCCTCCACATCATGGAAGGAATATTATATTCGGGATCAGGTTCATACTGTCAATACTTACACTTAGTAGTGACTTTTTCTTAAACAAAAAAACTTAAGCCCATTATCTTCCCTTTGTTTGAGATGCGATTGAAATGATTAAGGGACCATCAATTTCATTCACTGCCTTCCCGTTTTGACCTCGGGGGGGGGGGGGGGGCTGCGCAGGTGCGTCTAGGACAACTTATATAGAAAGTGTTCATAGTTTTTATTCGACTTCTGTATATGTACTTACCTCAAACTTCGTTACGCGCAACTGTAGTTGTTTCTGAAAATTGCATAAATTTCATGTTTTTATGCATAAGTTGAACATTAAAACCTTTTAATTATGTATTTTATTATTATTATTATTTGCGTTTCTGAAAGGGGGGGGGGAGTTGACATCACAAATTACAGCCCCGGGTGTCACCCATGGTAGGTACGCCACTGGGTAAAGGGATACAGATATTCAATGTTTCAATTTTAGGTTTTTCTCTTCCTTTTGGATGAATTGAGAGGTAAAATTTGTGCTTTGTGTCCAAGAATAATGTAAAACACCAGTAGTGGCCAGTGCTTAAGTAGTGACCACTTCAAGTTATATGTTTGAGAAAAAAAAATAGGATTCCAGGTCTCCCAATGGGTCTCAAAAGTGCATCAAACGTGCAGGAGGTATCACCTCTTGCACGTTTGAATCTTTTGGGAAACCTGGAACCCTATTTGTTCAAAGATAACCTTGAAGTGGCCACTACTGAAGCACTGACCACTATTTTACCTTACTCCTCCTGAGAAAACCTGGATATTAAAAATGTGACTTCATGACTTTGTTAAAGAATGAAATTGTGTTTACATTTACCTCAGGCTGCTTCGATTTGCCGAAGAAACTAGGGGCTGAATGGAAACTGATTTCGTTCCCCATGCGTTTGATGTATGTAGATAATCATAATAAGCACAATCAGTTTATAAACCTATGAACTACACCAACAATACGCAATCTGTGGGTTGTATCATAGCCAGCATGCAACCCATTGAATATGTACATCCAAATAACACTGGGAAACAGCGATTTGGATGACTTAAATTTATGACTTTTTTTTTTTTTTTTTTTTGACTGAAATTTTGAATCTTGAGTTCAAAAAAGACCTTAGTTTTAGTTAAATTTCCTTAGTTTTAATCCACTAGGTCAAGATTTTTCGCTACATAATGCTCAAAGAGACCAATTCACAATTTGTAGGAGATTTTTTAAAACATAAAGGACGAAAGAAACGATTTTTTGGGCAACCAACAACTACATACATTGCATAGCAATACAAAACCTATCTCTCTGTGTTTCTGATAAACATGGAAACAGTTTACATTCCTTAGTGAAAATTGAACGAAATTGTCAATAAGTAAACGAAATGAACTGCTTCACATTGACCACAATTGTCACTTGACAAATTGTATTAAACGTTTGAAACTAAGACGTGCCAAATATTAGCTAAATAAGTACTGCGGTATTAATTGAGACTTACTAGTGTACACTAGTAAGTCTCAATTAATACTTAAAATGTGTATTATAAAAATTTTACCATTTTATATTTACAAAAAATATTTTTGTGAATCCACAAAATAATACAATTTTGGCGTGATAATAAATTGAACTAAAATTGATCACAAACAATAATATTTTTAAAAGTACGCACATTTTTTAAATGTGAGAAGTTAAATAAGTCAGAGTATGGGTCAGCAGTAGTGTTTCCTGTGATACGCACTCTCTTGCGCAAAATGGTCACAAGGGTCACATTCATATAAGGTGCAGAGATAAAAGATGATGTGGTAGAAAAAAACTAACTACAGTTTTAAAATCAGTATGCCTATTTTACCCTAAATCAGCTCAAAAATCCAACTCATCGTAAATTTTGTTAAAAATTGTTCTCCTGTGTAACAGTCATCTGAATCTGCCCCAAAATGATAATCTGTTGTGGGAAAGTAAAGGGTAGTATCTGCAGAAATGCGTTTTTGAGATATTTGAACAAAAGAGTTTTTGATTCCGTCCTAACAATCGGGAAATGTTGGAATTTGACGCCTCTTTCGTGATCTATTTTCGGCGGAAACCAAATAGGCAAGCTTGTACAATAAAGCTCAAGTACAATAGATGACAAAAATGAAAGTTTAAAAAAATGGCAAATACTGCCTTATACCTTCCTGCTACAATGCGGCTCTTTAGAAATTAGGGATTTTGGTTTGAAAACATTTATATTGTTGCGATCCAGCAAAAGAGAAAGTAACATCTCCCTTTTTATTGCCAAGTATTGAAAGCTTTATTTGTCAATATTTTCATGTGAATTGGTATGGCTTACTTCAATATTTAATGAAACAATATAAACAATTCCTAGTTGCGAGCGGTTGCCAAACGATGACCATGAAACTCAGTCCAAATTTTCTGCATCATAACGTTAACATTGTTCGATCCCCGCTGGTCGAAGACCCACCGTCGTCATTAAAGGGGACTGGGCGACGTTAAATATGCTCGTGGTCTCAATGTCCTCCAAGTGAAACGATACCTCTGGGGGTGCTAGTACCAGGTAGCTATTAGCTCTTGAACTAGTTCTAAATTCTCATTAACTGTTCGATCCGGTGATGGTGCTGCCATCTATCGGTATATAAAATAATGGAGGCAAGGCACTAGTATGCAGTCCTCGACATAAATACAGTTGTAGTCAGTTGTGACTCTTGAATAGAACGTTAACATTTCAACGATTTTATTGTCTGCTGCGGTACTTACAATATCATTAGCTTTTCATACCGAAAACCGTGTTGAGTTGCAACTTAACAGCAGATAAGCGCATTCGCGTCTGATTGGCTGTTTGGTGGATCTTACTGCTAACTCTTCTGTGATTGGCTATGTTATGTATTGTCACCTCATTCGTTTTTTATATTAAGGTAAACCAAGGAGAGATTGTGTACAATTCAGCAGAGTAATAAAAAACACTCTAATTATCAATGCATTTCTAAACTGTTCATGTATACTGCCGGGTGCAGGTAAACGGCAGTATCTGCAGAAATGAGTTTTCGAGATATTTGAAGAAACGGGTTGCGAACAATAGAGAACAATGCGAACAATAGAGAAATATTAGAATTAGACGTCTTTTTCGCGCTTTTTTTTCAGCGGAAATCAAATAAGTGAGCTTGTACAATAAACATAACGTACAATAGATGACAAAAATGCAAAAAAAAAAAAAAGAAAAATGAAAAAGTTGTAGCTACTGCCATTTACCTGCACACGGCAGTATAGTTGTGAGATTATTTGTTGTGCATTTTCATTGCTACTTTGCTGTTTCACTTTAATGTAATGCAACAGTTGTAACAAAACCGAGACGGTGTTTTTGCGCAATCCTGCTCTTATATTCGATGCCAGAGAGATCGCGCACATGGGAAGGACCGCTTGCCCTTAATAGTAATTACACAACTAAATCGTCAACAGAAATAATTACAATGAAGAGATACATTATTGTGAGGTATCTGTATATTACCATCATTATAGTGCGATTAAATATTTTAACTTAATCCCTAATGACTCTCAAAGTAAATAATTTTTGAGCACGCAGAATTTGCTGCTTAAGTAAAAACTTAAAGAAAGAAAACAAGGAACGCCAGGAAATTTACGAAATTACGTTAAGTTACTTTGCAACTCGTTGAGCTCAAAAGTTGTCCATATTCGTTATTCGTTTTGTAATATAAAGTAACCAAGAAGCTGCGTAATCTCTCCTACCATGTAAAAACGAATGAGAACTGTGTGTCGTCTCTTCAAATTAGCAGATGCGCGAACACTCTTATTTCGGGAGCAGAGATTGTGCGAGGTATTTTATTTGAACAAGGTTAAGATTATATATATATATATATATATATATATATATATATATATATATATATATATATATATATATATATATATATATATAGCGGCTCTAAACAAGGCCGCTGCTACAAAGAACTGCTGATGCTAACAATGTTCGTCTAGGAAAGTGGATCAATGAGAAATCGTTTAAATCAGAGTTATTTTACTTTCTTGTCAAACTATAAAAATTAGAGAAAAAAAGTAAGAAAACTTTCGTACTTAGCTTGGTTAAGCATTGCAAAGTAGTGATATTTTATCGCAAACGCTCTGAACAACCTGCATGCACTTTCATCTGCACACTCAAATGCTGCTCTTGTACAACTAGGTGTGCAAGTGTGCTGCTCTTGTACAACTACTCTCAGTGCACTTGTCCAACTATTACTCCCCAAATCCCTCAAGAAGCGCGCCCCATGAGAGGTCACGGGAGGACACTGTGACCTCCCAAAAATTTAATTTTTCCGCAATTTTTTTTTCCGACGATTTGAAAAAACTATGATCGTTCGACAAATTTTTCCTGACAATTCGGCAATATTATCATTATTAGGCAAAATTCGGAGTTCCATTCGACAAATTAAGAGCTTCCGCCCTCCAAAAAATGTAATTTTGGCTCGCCCCTGTCCCCTTTGTGCTCAATCTCAAGTTCTATTCTATTCAAGAGTCACAACTGACTACAACTGTATTTATGTCGAGGGCTGCATACTAAGTGCCTTGCCTCCATTATTTTATATACCGATAGATGGCAGCACCATCACCGGATCGAACAGTTAATGAGAATTTAGAACTAGTCCAAGAGCTAATAGCTGCCTGGTGCTAGCACCCCCAGAGGTATCGTTTCACTTGGAGGACATTGAGACCACGAGCATATTTAACGTCGCCCAGTCCCCTTTAATGACGACGGTGGGTCTTCGACCAGCGGGGATCGAACCCGAGACCCTCCGGCCCCGAGTCCAATGCCCTACCGATCAGGCTACCACGGCCCCCAATCTCAAGTTACGTTTAACTTACATAAGTCATGCTTGAATACAGTTACCGGTGGGTGACTTCATGACGTTTGATGACGTCAGTGGTTATTGCAGTGAGTGTCCATAAACTGTTTTGATTTACGATCGGCTAATCGATAATCTATTAGAGCGATTCTGGTTAGTCACGGGCGAGCACGAGTTAACCGGTCACTCTATCCGAACTCAACCATAGAGACACAGAAAGATTTTCCAGTTTTTAGTCCTAACCTTTCACATTTCTTTTGTTGTCTTTCTATAGAAAAAAATACTCGAAGCCAAGAATTTTCGTTATTTTGAAAGCGAATCGTTTGCTTCAGCAACTTGAATAAATTCAAGGTTTTCCCACACACAGAGCTATTCAAATATAAATTCCGCCATCGAGTGCTTTTGCTGCGAGAAGTTTTATTCCGAGTTCATCATTCCTGCGCAATAGCAAACAAAGTCTACCACGAAAGAATTTCCTATATCAATCCGAAATATCAATTCAGTAAGTGATTTTCCTTTCTCTCATTCTCTCGGGTTGCTCGAGAGCGAAATCTTCTCGACATTAAAACACGGAATTTGAATGCATTTCATACTTCATTGACAATAAATTAAACCTGATCGTGGTACAGTGAATCGATGAATCAAAACATCGGGAAGTCAAGGCGTAATTCATGAGAGAGAACTGCTAGTAAAGACTCGTTTGAACAAACCTTGGTAGAAGAAATTTCAATATTACGTATTTTTTCGCCAGTTGAAGGAAGTTCTTAAGATTTTGTTTGTGTAAATCAACTTAAATGAATGAACTTCAGCTGAAGTTTAAGAATGAAGAATTAGTTTTCAGTTGGAATAATTAAACTTCTCTTTAGTCTACTTTCCCAGTATAATCCAGAGAAAGAAGAAAAAAGCGTGAAAGAAGGCTTACCGCATCTTGAAAATATCGCGAAAAACAAGGAAAAAGTCAAAAATAAAGAAATAATTAAATAAATATTGAAAAATTAAAAATTGGAAAGTAGGGTATTGAGATGGGGGAAAATATCTGTCGGTCTGTCTGTCTGCCCCCTCTCCTTCCCAAGTTCAACTTTTGAGTGAATAGTCCGATTCGAACAATATTTTTTTTGTTCGAAAGATTGATCAGATGCTAGAAAGTGGGTACGAGTAGGCTTGCCAGATTTCTGAAATGTCCAACCGGGACACCGGAATACTTCCCCCCTCCGTCGCGAGTTTCTTTCGTATTTTAATTCCTTACACTTATTTTATTTCGTGTTTCCATAATTACGCGTCTTAAATCCATCTTTCTCGATTTAATTTCTTAAAAGTATTTTAATATCTGTCGTCATTGTTTAGAAGGGAAATTTTGCATGATGTTTTATTTATTTATTTATTTAAGCCTGATTATTGAATATATGTCACTTTACACAATTTTTATTTTCAAGATGGACCGGGCAAAGCCGTGCAAAGCAGCTATTATCAAGATATATTATTAAAAAACTTTAAGTCGTTTATTTATTTATTTTTTCAATCTTTTTCAAAACAAGTTAATTTTTAGAGCAAGCATAAGTACAGTTTTATCTCACCGCTGTAGAAAAAAAGCGGTATCAATAAACTTTGCAATATTAAAAGAAAACTTTTCGATAAAGTGAAAATACTTCCGTTTCCTTTTTCAACAGTTTATTTCATTAATGTCTTTTGTTCAACAGTAAAAATTTTGAATCATAGCATCTTTTGTTTTACGGAAGAATAAATAAATGCAACATAGATATTTATTTTCGAAAAAAAAAAAATACTCATTTTACTTTGAAAAACTACATATCTACTTTCGTTTGCTTTTACATGTTAATAAATATTCAAACATCTGAACAATGATGAATTTGCAATTGTAATTAGGGTTTTTACGGTTTAGTTACGGTTTAAGTTAAAGTTTCTGTTTTCAAAAGCACTTACATCAAAGAAGTGAATTAAATGAATTGTCAACAATATTTCAAGCTTTCTGTGGATTTACTAAATTGTTTCGTGAGATTAATTTAAAAGCAAAAATTAGTTTTTATAGAGCACTGATTCTGTTTATAAAAATCAATTGAAATTTAAAAAAGTATACCGCATGTAATTAAAAATATAGAAGATGTTTAAATTATAGTATTAAGTTTGTGAATTTGTAAGTACCGTCGCTTGGAGAAAAGGTATGTACTCCTTTTGAGGGAAAAGTTAGAATTTTACATGATTTCGTGAAAAAAATATTCGTGTTTGCGTTAGCTATAAAAACGTACTTCATATTTTGGCTTAATAAAATACTCTCTTTGTCTAATATGTTAAAACGAAATCTTAGATGGCTAATTTAATTTTGAAATTTAAAGAACACGGATTACGTTTCTATTAACCACTGTAAAAATACATTTCATAAATAGTTTCAACTGGAAATTTTATTAGAAGCCTAAAATGTACGAATGTACAGTTTCATCACGAATTATATGTAATTTGGCAATCGGCCAAGTTAAGACGATTCCATCTGAATGAATCTAGCAAGAGAGAAAAGAAAATAGCATTGAATTTTGATACGCGCGTTTTCTAACGTCACTAGCACCTTATTAATTTTTTGCATTCTCGAAAATAAAATGAGGGGGAACATAAAGAGTTCCCATGGAAAAAACAAAAAATAAAATAAAATGCTTTCATTTTGTCCAGAAATGTAAAAGCAAAATGGTAAAATCAAAATTGTACTGTAAAACTATCTTATATAACTAAAAACTGAGCGTATGTACCTATGTATCTATGTCCAAGTTTCTTCTCCCGAATAATAGTGAACTGACCATCGAACCAGGTATCAATGGATTCGTATTCTTCCCGTCTTTATGTTTGGCTATTTAACATAATCCTCCGATAATAATAATAAGCGAAGACGTCAATTAAAAACTATTAATTATGACTCTTAGATTTTGACATAAAATCCCTATTTTTCGAAGGCTTTCTTCCATTTAAATTATTATTCAGTGCTTCATCTCAACTTTCCGCAACAATGCTTGTATTAAAATTTATAGCGTGAAGAAAATTATTGAGACGAAACAATTTTTGTCTCGAATATCAGCAAATAAAATTCTGGGCTTTGTTTAAAGGCTTCTCCTGTAATCGGGGGATTTAAAATGTTTACTTTTTGGTTATTTTTCTGAAACCTGTCGCATAACTTTACTGATTTTTTTTTTTTTTTTGTTCAAGCCTGAGTGTTGAACACGCGTCACTTGACATACCTTTTATTTTCAAGGTGGACCGTGCAAAGCCGGGCGACGTAGCTAGTAAATCAACTACTTTTTGTAGTGAGAATATAGATAAATATAGGTTAGATTTTTAAAAATATTGCAGTGAACAAATTGTCATTTTGATAAAACTACGTCTAAAAATAGTTAAGAGGCAAAAGCGCACATCTGTAACGAAAAAACTACCACCCCTGTAAACTAATAGATGCATCCATTTCCGCCAATAAACCGGATGTTTGCCTTTTCATATTATCGGTGGTCAGACTGTAGATGACATTAATTTGTTTAGTTGAGGAGGTTAGTTGTTACACGGCGTAAACTGTTACATTTGAATAGCGCACTCAAAAGGACGAAATAACTTTTCTGGAGCAGAATGGACAATTTAAGCATTCCTATAGTTTACAATTATTCCAAGAAAATAACTTCACAAACGAGGAAAAGTGCCGCTCAAGTCAGGTAGAGAATCTCTTATCATTATCTAACTTTCAATCGTAAATTTAAGTGTTGTTGTTGCTGCCGTGTGCCAGCTAGGCTGGCAATTTGGTGTGCGCTGCTTCACTTTTCCAACTGTACCGAAATCTGGTGTG
Source organism: Uloborus diversus (assembly GCF_026930045.1). Lineage (NCBI taxonomy): Eukaryota > Metazoa > Arthropoda > Arachnida > Araneae > Uloboridae > Uloborus > Uloborus diversus. The sequence goes on from NC_072732.1 coordinate 40,207,482, forward strand.
AAGTCCGACTTCTACAGTACACACATGCCATAAAAACCCGTTTATAGAGTAGGCAACCATTCACATCATAACAACACATTCACACAAAGAAAGGACAAGAGAGAGAAAGTAGGTTCATGCCCGAGCCGAGATTCGAACCCGGACCTTCCTGTCACAGTCAGTCTTCTCTTACCACTAAACACGGCAGGCGGCAATTTGAGTTTGAAACATGCAAATTTTTCTGGGAAAGTTTGCTTTGAAATGACTGGAACCGCACTTTTCTTCGTTTGTGGTGTCATTTTCTTAGAATAATTGAAGCTGTGAGAAGCAAAAGGATGTAAGTGGCAAAATTTAAAAAATGGGGATAACCGGTACGCATGGTAGGTGAACCTCCCATTTGTCTTGGGATAACAGATGGTACTTGTAGCCCTGGTAGTTGCTGCTTTTCAGCATGATTTAGAAAAAAAAAATTCAATGAAAGCCTACCTAGGAGCTAATACTTTAACGCGTTTTGCTCAAAACTTGAAAATTTCCACTTGCATCCCTTTGCTTCTCACTGCCTAAATTGAAAACTACAGGAACACTTAAATTATCCTTTCTGATCCAGAAAAGTTATTTTGTCCTTTTGAGTGCATTATGAAAAGTGCTTAGTATCTAAAAAAAAAACTCTTATTAAAAATTTATCTATTATTACCATTATTATTATTACAAACTCTGCTTAGACAAATAAAAAATCTTAGATATAGATTATTAAATACAAATTATTCACTAACTTTTACCATAAAAGTTTTTTTTTTTTTTTTTTTGCGTTTACAAGACTTAAAATGTACGTAAAAAATTCTATGTTACTAAGCTTCGATGTTTTTGTGTCGATGTATCGATACCACCGATATTTTAGTTTTGAACATCGATTTTCATCGGTGTCGCACTATTACCTATTATCCACATCCCAACCGCATTATTTGGATTTCCGATTATCCGAACTGCCTTTGGTCCCAATTAGTCCGGATAAACGAGGTTGTACTGTATAAACTTTTCATTGTATTTCATATTTTTTAAATCCATTTTACGTTACAGACTTTATTGTGTCATAATAGCTGGGTCGCCCAGCTTTGCACGGTCTACCTCGAAAATAAAAGTTATGTCGACTGATGCGTGTTCAACCATCAGGCTTGAATCAAAAAAAAAAAAAAAAAAAACAGTAAAGTTTTGCGGTAGATTGAGGAAAAATAACCAAAAAGGAAACATTTTAATTCCCCGATTACAGGAAAAGCTTTAAAACAAAAGTCAGAATTTTATTTGTTCATATTCGAGAAAAAAAATGGCAACAGATATTTTTTCTCAGTGATTTTCTTCACGCTACAAATTCATAGGGAAAAGAATTTACATAGAGAGGCCCCGCTATACTAAGAAATTGAAGCCGGAAGTTGCACCGCTGTATCCCAAGATCCTTAGCTTCTTGAGATACATCTTGATTCAAAACACTCCATTACTGAATCTCAATAGGCTGTTAATTTAAACTTAAATATCGTTGCAAGTTTATGAAGCACGCTTTTGAAATTGCATTAAAACATGAATTAAAATGCAAACCAATCCGGGAGCTACTTTATACGATCCCTTTGCGAGATTGGTATAAACTATTATCGCGAAGCGATCATGTTATCATAACCCCGCTCATCATTGCACCGCTATATCCCATAATTCCGGCTTCAATTTCATCTCCTTTTTACCATAGACGGGGCCTCTCTATGTATATTTCTTTACTCTACGTACAAATTTTATTAAAAACATCGTTATGGAAAGTTGAGATGAAGCACTGAATAATAATTTGAATGGAGAAAAGCCTTCGAAAAATAGGGATTTTATGCCGAAATCTAAGTGTCATAATTAATAGTGTTCAATTGATATCTTCGCTAATTATTATCGGAGGATTATGTTAAACAGCCGAACATAAAGATGGGAAAATTAGGAATCTATTGATTGATACCTGATTCGATGGTCAGTTCATTGGCGCTCGGAGAAATAACTAGGACATACATACATAGATACATAGATACATACGCTCTGTTTTGATTATGTAAGATAAATTAAGTTTTGCTTTCATTGAGGTTTTGGAAACTTCCCTTTTTGTACTGTTTCTATTCTTTCTGGCATTTAAGTAACAAATTTTCACGCATATGAGGGACAGTATCATATCTGGAATAGTCAATAACCGAACTGGAGGCAACTGTCCTTTTATTAAATCAGAAAGTGCCAACAAACTAGAAGGTAAAATATATTTAGCACATCAGCAAGTGTTCGCAGCCTTGTTACGATTCAGCTCGCCAATTGAAGTCAAACCTTCGGTATTCAGCAACGAGTTACGTCCCTTAAGCCTGGGCTCAGATGTAATCTAGATGCAATTTACCTACAGCTCGGTTATGATATCTAGAGACTACAGTTTTGCTCTTGTTATGCACTCATCATTCTGGAATAGTCAATAACCGTACAGGAAAAAATAGTTTGGGAAGCAGTTTTTTGGAACTCCCAGTTTCAATGAGAAGGCATCTAACTCCAGCTTGGTTATTGACTATTCCAGACTGATGAGTCCATAACAAGGACGACACTGCAGTCTCTGTATGTCATAACCGGTCTGCTGGTTTTTTGAACGTAATCGAATGTAAAAGAAAAAATAACTACGAAGTCCAATAAACGTCAAACATAATAAAAGATTTAAAGTTACGCAATTTTGAGGGGAATAGCTCAAAGTTACCCTTAGTGACTGTAATACTTCAGAAAAAAAAAAGTTTTTTGAAACAGCAAAAAAAGAAAAAACAAAGTTTTGTTTTAAATGTAGATAAATAATGAAATATAGAAACTAGATATTACAAACGATTAAAAGGGGCAAACCACTAGGTACTAATTTGAAAATGAAAAATTAATAATAATTTGAAATTCAATGAAATGAATTAGTTGATAAATTTATATTTACGCAAAGCAATTTCCCCCAAAGTAATAATGTACGTTTGTTCTCTTTTCTTAAGAAAAACTAACCTATGCTATCCGTTTCTTACTTCTATTCTAAGAAATATTTTAAAGAAAAGCACTAAAACGTATATAATTTTTGTTTCCAGACAACGTGGAGCATAAAATAATCGCAACGAGCATAATCCAAACAACAGCAAGCAAGATTTTCTGTCCTGGCAAAGCAAACAAGAGATTTCGGATTTCTCAGGGCAAATATTCAGAAACACGATTTCAGGTACGCTATCGTTGAAATGTGCTTATTTGTAATGTTTCAGCCTGGGGCATTTAAGAACATTTTTGCTGGAAATCTTTGATATAGAGTGCAAAAAATTTAAATTCGAAAAAACTGATATTTACCACTTCCAGAAAATTCGATATTGCTTTAAGCAAGCTTTCAGATTTTGCTTTGCATACGTAAGACGGATTTGGAACGCACCATATTTCAGAAATTCTTTCGTAATTTGAATGAAAAATTCGAGCCCCATAATAAATTGCCTGAGATACTACGCTTTGGTCCACTTGTATAACATTTATTTTCTGTGTTCAAAGTCTTTAACTACAATCATATTTTGTTCCATTTACTGAGAACCAAATGGAAAAGCTCAGTAAGGGAATAAGTTTTGTGACAAATAATAGCGTAGTTGAGAAAATTTCTAGAGTTAAGCTCCTAGTTTAAGTTTCTAGAGTGTTTTTTTTTTATTCTAGGTCGTACAGTCAGCCTTTTTCCTCGACGTCAGTGTAAAAAACTTGTTTAAAGTTCTGTTTTTTTAAAGTTTTTTATTTCGCATTTTATTAGAAATGCTTTTTGGATCTAACTCTCAAACTTACAAGTTAATAAAAGTTTGATTTGATGTGCGGACTAAAATCAAAAAGACTATTGTTAGAAAAGGAAATAACCCCAGAAGAATGATAAAAAAAAATTATAAATAGCTCCTTTTGTTGCTGACAATGCGCAAAAAGATTGCCATGATAAAAGTTGAAATGGTGGTTAATGAATGATAAGGTTTTGAGTTTGGCGTCTTTCTCGTCATGAAGCTGACCAGAGATATTTTTAACGCATCAACAAACCCATTTCACGCATTGAAAATCGGAAACGCGGCTCAAAAGCATAATCAAGTGTACTTTTACACTTTGTATCTTATATATAAAAATGCTGAGTTCAAATGTTTGTAACCACAAAACTCGTAAAGTAGTTAATGGATTGACTTGAAATTTTTACACTGCCTTTTCTATACAAGAGTTTTTTTAAATACATTTTAATTTTGAGAGAATTAATTAAACGCATGTACAGTGGCTCCCAAAAGTGTTCGTACACCTACGACTTTCAATGAAATAGGACCCTATCCATTGGTTAGAATTAATATTTCGGAATGAGTATTTAATTATAAGATCTATAATCAATTTTTAATAAAACTACGTGAAATTTAAAGAAATATAATAAAATTTTTTTTTTTTTTTAATCAAAAACCAAAAATACCAGAAATTTTATCTCACAAAATTCTTCGTACACTTTAGAAAATGTCTATATATTACTGAACAATCTAACTTTTTATTAAGTTGTTATTTAGTAGAATATCATGCAGTATCAACAACACCTTTTAAACGTCTGGGAATAGATTTCATTCTTTTTTTTTCTTTTTTTGCGTAATTTCTGAGTAAGTGTTCTACAACACTTCGAGTCTTACTGTTTCTAGCTCTATTTTCGTTTCAAAACCGTATTTTCCTAATCTAGCCTCCAGATATCTCTAAATATGTTACATTAAGTTCAAATCTGGAGATTGAAGGGGTATTTTCTAAACTTTAGGACAATTTTTGAGGCAGTTGATGCAAACGTTGAAAACCGTGTGCTTCCATATTGTTATTTTGATAAAAAACGTTTCCGATAACCAAATTTTTGGCTAAGAGTTTAAAATTGGTTTTTAAAGTATTTAAATGAACAGCATGATTCATTATTTCATCATAAAATTCCGAACTACCAAGTCCTAGTGCTGATATGCACATTCACACAAGAACACCTTCACCGACCTGATTAACTGGTCCAACTAAGTTCTTGAGATTAAAAGTTCCTAATTTTTCCTTCCATTTACAATTATAGAACAATTTAACCAACAATGTTGAATTCATTTGTATTTGTAAGTAAAACGTAATTCCGAAAGGTTTTGAGCTTATTTATCATTGGTTTTGCGATGAAAAGCGTAAGCTTTCTGTTTTTTGCACGGCCAAGAAAATTCCGCGGGAAGAGGTCCCATTTAATCCAGCTAAGCAGATAACTTACTGAACAATTTTATGTGAAAATTAAATGTAAAATTTTTCATTCAACTATGCAGAAGCTTTTACAGCACTCAAATGTGTATTTTTCATAATTTTTTTTACTGTAAATATCCGATCACGCTTTGTCAACTTTGCCGGCTGACCTTTTCTTACCTTGTTTTCGGTCCGATTATTTTCTTAAAAGCATTTTATCAAGCACTTTACCATAGAATGAAATAAATTAAATAATTAGAGACATTTCAAGCCAATTTACCGCTACTGTGAGGAAATAATGCAAATTTCGAATGGTGTTTGTGGTTTCTTACGAATACCAGACATTTTAGAGTAATAAGAACAATATTAAGGAATAAATAAACAAAAAAGTAAAGCCAAATGACTTTTAAAGGTCAAAATGATGCAAAAATAATAAAAGAACGACATATGATAATTTTAATCATGAGTTTCCTCGAAAATATTTGGGTGTACAATGACTTTTGTGGCGTATTATTTCTCTGTCTCTTCTTTTTTTGACCCATTTCAAAAACAAGATACGTCAATATTTTGAAAAAACTACAGGGTTTTATTTAAAATGACGTATTAATGATGTGAAAAAATATTGGACTTCATATTCGAATTCAATTTCGCGTTATTTTGGTTTTACTAAAAAATGTCAAAGTGTACGAACACTTTTCGGAGCTACTGTATATCTGACAAATGACTTGTATGTATTGTAACCCATTATTGAGTGAGAACTAAAGTAAATGTGTATGTAATTTACTTCAAATTCTATTTAATATTTTTCAAAATTAAATCACTTCCGGGGTATGTAGCTTGAAGCGCATCTTTTTACAAATTTTAAAGTATTATTTTTATTATTATTTTAATTTTTTAAGCAACTCCCTCACTCCAAACTATTTTATATCATTCAAACAAGCTTTTTCTCCTACACCAGATGGAGTTTGTTCAAATTTAAACCGATATTTGAACAAGAGCTATAAATGGTTCGCAATTTGCAAGAATCGTATCCTAAACTCAGTTTAATAATTGAACTAGTTAGCGCATGAAATCCATGAATTTGAAAATAACTTTCTGAACTGTACCTAAGCCAGTTTTGCTATTTTAAACAAAGAATAGGCGGTGTAGGAATTAATTGTAACAAAAATTTTTGATTTCTTCAGGAGATGGAGGGAACGAAGCACATTTTGTTTTAACTGTAATGCGTATTTTAATTAAATTCCTTTTTTCAAAGAAGGGGTGCAATTTTCGTTTCGCTTATAATAGTAATGCATATTTGTGTAGAATATTTTTTCTTCGAAGTTGTGCAGAGTTTTTATTAATTCATATTTTAAGCGAATTCTTTCGTCCACGCAGGAGGGATTTTGTTTTGTTCTAACAGCAATACGTTTTTTAAAAATATTTATTATTTTCTTAGCGGGCGGGTTTCTTCCCTTCTTAGGAAGGTCGTCTTCATTCTTCCACGGAATTTTTGCTACGACCCGTAATACACTTGGATCTTAAAGAATGTGTGTTTTGATAAGTATTGTTCGTTATTACTTTGGGGAAGATTTTGCTTAACTCAAAAAATTCTTCCTTTAAATTATTAGCACGGGCATCGCAGTGTAGGTGCAGCCAGTGTTAAGCAAACATTCAGTGTCGTAGAAAAAGGAAGAAAAATAATTTTAAGTATAAAAAGGCTATGTTATTTTTTAAAATGTCAAATGTCGAACATTCCAAATGTTAAAGATGAAAATGTTATGCTTTCTTCTTTCCCTGCCATACACCATTTCATCCTTAAAATGCTATTATTATTATTATTATTAATTAATTAATTAATTGATTGATTGATTTATTAATTTTTTTGTATAACGGATCATTTTTATGGTTTTGACTTTACAGTTTTTGTATTTATCTAACCGTATTATTTCGTATCTTCCAAAACGCGTTTCACTTCTCCAAAAGAAATGTGTAAATTTGCTCGGAAACTCACTAAAAAAAAATTGACAGACAGTTAGACCATTCCGCCCGCCATATAGTTACGTGTCAGTGGTTAGAAAAAAGTTCATGAAGACAGCCTAAAGGTAACCTTAATGTTCACTCGAATTCTCTTTGATCTGACGTTCATCCACAAGAAAATTATCAGTTGTTTAACGATGTCTCCAATTTCATCCACGAAGTTCTTCCATTATTACTTAAATTTTTTGCATACACGGAAAGGAAGGCGAGTAAATAAGAGAAGTACGTCATATTTGGCATTGTTGGCACGAACTATAGCAAATCAGAACCAGGAAGTTTTGAGAAACATTGGCGAATTTGTGGAAGAATTGTGTGACAAATAAATTGACGTTTTTATTATTGCAGAGAAAATTCCTAAAAGTGACAAACCTTCTGGCAACCCATTTGTTTTCTTTCTGTTTATCTTTTCCATGAGCAGAGTATAGTTCTTTCATATGATGAACAAGTTTATGTGCATTGTTTTCTCTGTAGTACATAGAAAATATACGAGTATCATAGCATTTTCTGAGATTTATAGAACTTTTTAATTCTCTGAAAAATGTGTATCTTTCACCCAGCGTCCCACGTTTGGCCCTATTTTAAAAAGTCTGATACAGCTTTTTTTTTTCATTTATTCGCCCTTTTCAATTCCAAAATTCAAATTAAAATTTTGAAACAATTAAAAGTAGTTGAATTATAAAAATATTTTGCGTTAGCAGCAACTTGTTGCTAAAAAGCACAACAACTTGCTCTCAGCAAGTGCTGTTTCAAATATTTAATTTTTTTTTTCAAGAGCTAACAGCGACAAGATTATTCACTGCACATTTTTAAAGTTCGTTTATTTTTATGTTATATGTTTTCTTCTCATGTGTCATGCAAATGATATATGGAATAAAAAGTGAAAATTAATTTACACTAGTACAAATTGCTAACGCCCTTCTTTTTAAAAGTCTTTTTGAAAAAAAATTTCCTACAGAAAATAAATAATTGTTTTTTTCCGGCAAGTGTAGTAGGATGTAGCAGAAAAAACATTTTTGGAAATTTGAAATTTCAAGTTCATAAGAAGCTGTCGCTACAGATTAGCGGAATCGAAAAAAAAATATATCAATGTTCAAAACTAAAACATCGATGATAATATCGATACATCGACTCAAAAACATAGATGAGTTTAAGCATCGAACGTTTAATGTATATTCTTTTAATAACTGTTTTAATGCTAGAACTGAATTCACAGACATTACACATTATTAATTAGTAACTGAGATTTTGGTACAGTCAAAGTTAATAATAATAATAATAATATAATCAATATTTTAAATTAAGTAATAAAATGGAAAAACTATCTTATATATGTGTATTAAAAAATTTATTTAAAAAATGAAACAATACATGTTAAGCGTCGTACTTTTGTAACGTTTTTTAATTTCCCACCTGAGTAATACAAAATGTTTTTTCAAGTTTTTAAATAAATAATGCGAATCAATTAGAGAAAGTTTTTATACTTTTAAACTAGATATCACACACACACACACACACACAAAAAAAAAAGGGAAAGAAAAGAATACAAAACAATACAAAAATTGTTATGATATAATTCCAACGGAGTTACATGGTACAAATTCTATTTAAAACGTAAAATATATTCAAAGCCTTCGAATATGCAAATCGACTTGAAGTACTACTATTAACATAATACTACATATTTGAAGTAAAATTATATTTTTTTAAAAGAACGATTTTTTCAGAACGGGGGTCCATAGTATAGATTCGTATACATCTAAGATGAAAACTATAATATAAACTCATGTTTATCTTTGGAGAAAACTTTAGTAACACTCAATATTCTAGTTAACAGTTTGCTAGAAAAAAAAGGATTGTTAACTTTTCTGTAACATAAGCACACTTCTATAGACAACCAACAATAAAAAACACTTTCAAATGTGATTGATGTCGCAATAAATAATTAATAATGAAGATTTTATCATAAGTATAAAAATATCCATTTTTGAATAAAACTTTTGGTTCAGCTATAAAACACCGACACCAAACAATATCGAACACGAAACATCGATGTTAGAAAAATATCGACTCGTAAACAACAATGTTTTAACCTGTTTCAAAAACATCGACATCGAGGTCGCACCACTCCTAACGACCAGTACATATATCAAAAATGAAAAAGCTCTCTTAATTAAAAAATATTTATTCTTACCGCATGAGGCCTGACATTTGTAATTACCATTTGTTAGTAATTCTTTATTTTTATAGCTAGTTTCAAAGCATAACTCCTGCTTCAAAAACTTCCGAATTACTACTGCAGTGGGAGGTAGATGTAGTTATTGCCGTGTAACGTTCAACGGAGTGTAGTAATCAATTTGCTTTCAAAGCTTGTCAGTACGTTTTTCTAGCAGTTTTTTTTTTAATCAAACAATCATGACTACTAATTATAGAAATACAGAAAGATAAAATTTAATTATTGCAATAAAACTTATGAAAGTGGCTTACCTTGAAATTCTTTCCTTGCTGCGCTGACATTTGTGACGATGTTAGCTACATGCCCCAGCACTGCAGCAAATAGAAAGAGTCCAGTGGTTAGCTCAAGAATTAGGAAGAAATATTCTCCCTTAGTCCTAGGTCGGGGTAGTTCTCCGATTGTGCTGAGTGCTAACGTGCTCCAGTAGAAGGCATGAAGGTACTCGCACATGGTGTCCTTGCAGTTGCCTTCGCTTGGGAAAAACCAGTCTCGGGAGCCGAAACCTCCATTGGTGGCGATGATGTGATAAAAGCAAGCGTTCCAATGGAATATCACTAGAACGTAATGGGTCAGGCTCAGAGCCCTGAACACGTTGGGGTAGTTCGTGTGCCGCTCAGTTCTGTCCAGGAAGGCCCAAAAACGGTAGATCTTGACGAGTCTAAAACAGCGTAGGACAGAATTAAAACCTATGGATAGATAGAGAACGTCCAGGGGCAGGAGGCAGAGGCAGTCGATGTAGAACATGGTGGAATTCATGTAGAACTGACGGAGCTTGACGGAATCCGTCTGGAGCACGCCTTCCTCCAGGTAACCTGTCCGAAAGTGGAAGGCGATGTCCAAGGCGTACAGGAGGTCTGCCAGGTAGTCGAAGAGGAACCAGGCCCCGATGGTGGACCTGTTGATCTCCTGGAATGCGAAGCGGTATATCATGACCCAGAAGTTGTACAGGAAGGCAACGCTGACCACCATGGACCAGTAGTAACAGAGGCGACCGGCGGGATCGAACACGAAGGACCAGTTGCAGGTGGGCCTGTCGGAACTGCTCGCTGACGACGACTCGCACTTTTCGAACTCGCGCTTGATCTCTTTGCGTCTCAGCTCCCGGGTTTTCCTCGAGATCTCCAGCTCGCTGCCCACGTGGCCCTTGTTGACGAAGGCCATCGTGGAGTCTCGCGACCGCCGCTTGGCCCCGATGGGGAAGCGGTTCCCGATGGACTCGAGCAGCGACTGCCTGGACCCGGACTTGAGGTTCTCGGACGACTTGGTCCCGTAGAGGGCCGGCGAAGCGGTGTGGATGCGGGTGTGGCTGACGCTGCGAGCCGCGCTCTGCTGCAAGCGGTCGGCCGTCGTCGTGATGATGCCCGGCACGACCCGCGGCCCGTTGGCCGTCAGCGACCCGCTGCCGTACTTCACGCTCTCCGGAGCCGCGTTGCTCACGATCGCGATGTCCTCGAGATCGTCGTCCAGTTGCATCATCTCCTGCGGGTTGCACGGGGTGTACTTCACGATGCGAGCCGCGTCCCTTGCAGCCCGCGGTAGCTGCTGAAACTTCTTCATGGTAAAAAGAAACCTACATTACTCAACTGTCAAAGAATATTATTTTTCTTTGGTTCAGGCTCTCAGAACATCTGCAACCAATTTCGAGTCAATAATGAGATATCGAAGCACCAATCTTCCCGCGGTTGTGCTAACCTCCAATCGCCGGTACCGTCGACTAATTCATTGAAAACGGAACACACGAAGACTGTTACACAAGAATGCAGTGATATTCAGTCAGTTTTGGACCCCGTACACATGCATAATCTCTATTAGGGTAAGAAAAGACTCCAAAGATTTTATCACATTCAAAAGATGATGGAATGAAAATATTTCACGAAAACTTGTGTGGCCCTCTGAACCGTACTGTTGTTCTATTTTGACTAGTTCTACAGGACTACAGAGAGCAAGGCCTACCTATGTATTGTGCCATTCTTACGTATAGAGTACTTTTTCCAATGCACACTATTTACTTCAATAAATATTAAAGGTGATAAGAGGGGCTTCGGTGTTGGTGGATGGAGATGGAATCCACCTCGAACGAAGAACATAGTTCTTCCTCCACCCCACGCCCTTCCCTCTATGATTTTTCGGCCTTGTTTCGTGGTGTAGTTTTCACTGAGGCCCATACTCATAGCTATTCGCTTCACTTGTTTGCTTTGACTGCCTTCTTCTGCCATTTATCTGAGCAACTGACTGTACTTTGTCCATACCTGGCACAATGTCTTTTAATTTAAAAACACCTACAGTATCTATGCAAGTTGAACATGCTAAAAGAGAACATTAAGTCTATTTTAGTTGTACTACACTTCATCATTTGCATTCTCTCGAAATGCCTTTATGTAGTTAATAGGAGCCACAAATTTTAATGCGTGCATCTTAGTCTTTTGCTACTGAGTCATATCTACGACTGCAAAACAAACTAAAATCAACAATATTTATGATTCAACAACATTCATTTTCCTTGTTTCAAATTCATCTTTGGATAGTAAAAGGGTTATACCATAAGCAAACAAAATTGGTAAATGTTTAATTTCTACTTCACGTAATCATAAATAATAACTTTTTAAAAAAAATGCTCTTGACTTTTTATTTATATCATTTTTTAGATTTAGTTATTTTTTATTGAAACAGTATATAGAATTTATAAATGGCAATGACGTTATATAACTTTCAAAATAAAATCCACTGATAAGAGAAATTTACCAGTGGATTGATTATGGATGGATTATGCTTAAATTTATTTTATTTTGTTCAGATTAAAATTTGAAGAATAAACAGCTAATTTTAAACTTTAAAAGATTCCCATAAAACTCCATAAAATATCCTCTCAAATTCAAACATTGATAAAAAAGACGATATTGTATTTTTAAGAATCTTTAATATTGTTTTTTTTTTAAATCTCCTGTATCTAACTAATTTAGACTAATAAAGAGTAGCTGTGTGCTATTAAAAAAAACTTAGAAGCAACTACAAAATTAATGCCGAAAAGTGTCTTAATTTACTGTGTTTTTTAACTTGTATGGATTGCTTGTTTTGAAACATTAATTTCGATAATCAGACTCTAGTTCAAATAATATATATTTAAGCACGTTATCATGAATACTGTTTAACATATTTATATATTTTACCGTACTGCAAAAAACCATTTGAAAGAAAATTGTGTTTATTACATTAAATAAACTCAAAACCTTTAAAAAGATATTTGAGTTTTAATGTGTTATGTTTTAACGTGTTATTTTAACGTGTGTAAACATAACACATTTAAGGCGAAAAAGGAATCATTAATCAAAACACTTATTCTTAATTTGAAGCAAAATGAATTAAACTTTGCCCTATGCGTCCGTTCTACGTAATACAGATTCAAATTTGAACTATCAGCAAGCGTCTTTAATATGATTTTTTTTTTTAAATATTAGTGGATTAATTTGACTATAATGTATGAGTTTATGAATGCGTCGATTTGTAAAAATGGAAAGTTTAATTGAAAATTGTGGTTTTCACAACGTTTTTGGTAAAATTTGTACAATTTGATTATTATGAAAATATTTACTTTTAAAAGTTTAGAGTTTTCAAGGATGCACTTTTAATTTGTTTTACTGAAACAGTCGTTAACTGAGAACGTTCTCTTTTTTTAAAGTAAGATATTGTACGCAAGAGCGTACTTTATGTCAATTTCCTTTTTTCTGTGTAATATAAAATACATTTGATTTTGAGTTTTCATAGTTTGATTGTATTTAAACTACTCATTGGGTGAAACATTAAGTGCGCCTTTCCAGCAAGCACTCTATTGTTTATCTTCAAATTTAACATAATATAGGAAAATGTTTACATAGTATGGTAGAATTTGAACTTGCTGTGGTCGTTTACGTGGCAAGTTCTCTTATTTATACGAAAAAAAAACACATATTTCTTGACTAAAGTCTAGCTTAAACGCGAATGTTTAAATCCAGTAAGTGCTTGACGGCACTCCTGGTGATCTCTACAATTTTTCTACAAGTTAAAAACAACTGTTTTGAAAGTACGTGAGTTATTGACGCATTTAAATTTTTTTGGCTTGATGAAAAATAAAATATTTAAGTCTTAGCAATTTTTAAATATTGAAGAGAAGAAAATACGTGAAGGCGATAAGCACACCAACTTCTAAATATTTAATCTAACTAAGAAACAATTATTTACTTAAAACTATGTAAATTCATCATTTTTTTCTTTATCACCTCAGATCAAAGTCTACTTTAAATACTAATATTTAAATCAAGTATGTGCTTGACGGCAATGCTGATGATACCGACAAATCTTCTATTAAAAAAACAACTATTTTGAGTACTAATTATGCGTTTAGATTTTCCTGATTTGATAAAAAATAAAAGGATAAATTTCAGTACACTAGTGATCTTCCAATAAGAAATACTGATGTCTAGAAAGTACTTGATAGCACACAAAATCCTAAATATTAAATATAATTCGAAAAGATTATTTTTTACTAACAATTATTTAAATTCTTATAACTTCTTTTAAATTTCTCCGTTTCCCTTGTCTAGACGAGACGGAAGAAAAATTGACTTACGTACTGTAATAGTTCACTTTCAGAACGTACGTTACGGCATGTTCTTGTTATTATTTTCCTGGTTTGATTAAAAATAAAATATATAAGTTTCAGTATACTAGCAATTTTCAAACATTGAAATCAAGAAAGTACTTGAAGGTGACAGCACATGAAATTCTAAACATTGAACAAAATCCGAAAACAATTTTTTACTTTAAAGTACCTAAATCATTATTTTTTATTTCTCCGTTTCTCTTGTCTAGACGATAGGGGGGGAAATCAACGTACGGTCTAAAACCGGCATATTCCAGCGAACCGAATCATACAAACACACACACGGTCGGTCAAGACAGAATCCTGCATCATGGCACTCAGCAGAGAACGGATCTGTCGGCAGCGCGGACACACACACAGTTGGCAATTATTCCTGCGAAGTGTTTAATCCTGAATTCCTGCATGGTTATCCGTAGCCGCGGTGCGTATGGACGAGCAGAGAAAGGTGACGAAGAGAAAGTGTCGTCGGCCGCAGGAGAAGAGAGAGAGAGAGAGAAACAATGAAAACGTGAAACCCAAAGAGACAGAGCAATGGAGGCGGTGAAAGGAAATGTGCTTCCAAGAGAGGATGGGGAGAAGAGCGAGGAGAGAAGCGGCTCAAAAGATGCGGACGGTACCACTACTCGCCGGGGGAGGTTGCCGCATGTCGCAGAGGAGGGGCGATGGTTGCAGAACAACGTGCTCTCTCGCTACTGGGAGGGATGAGACGCACGTTATAATTTTCCGATTTTGTGAGCTAGATACGCGTGAGAAGGGTCAAGCGTAATGGAGGTCACGAGAGACCACTGTGACCTCCCAAAAAATCCTCATTCGTCAAATTCAAAGACAGTATTGGAATACAGTGCGTTTCTTCTTTTTTTCTTCTGATGATGATATTCAATGTCTCTTTTCAAAAGATATGTGTGAAAGTACGTAATTTAGTATTCGGCAAAATTCGAAGTTTTCTTCGGCAAACTAAGAATTTCCCATTCCTAAAAATTTTGATTTGGATTGTCACTGAAGATCTTCAACTTGGGTTTTACTGAACCCTAGAGAAGTTAGACAAGATATAAGAGATCAATATTTGCTTAATAAAAGTGCCAAAATGTTAGTAAAATTTTGATTTTTTTTGAAAGATTTTACTTTTAAAAACCGCGTAATGGAGGTCACCGGAGGTCACTGTGACCTCTCAAAAATTTCCTTTTTCAGAAAAATTTTGTCCGACGATTTGGCAAACTTGAAGACAGTATTGAAATACATTGCGTTTCTTTTTTTTCTTTTTGGTTTGTTTTTCCTTAGATGGTGATAACTAATGTCTCTTCTCATTAGGTATGAGTGAAAACACGTATTTTATCATTTGACAAATTTCTAAGCTTTCGTCGGCAAATTGAGAATTTCCCTACTCCCAAAAATTTTAGTTCAGAGTGCCACTGAAAGCAGGTGTCTTCAATTTGGGTTTTACGGAACCCTACAGAACTTAGACAGAGATTTCGCATGTGATCACTATTTATTTAATGAAAGTGCCAAAATTTTAGTAAAATTTTAACTTTGATAATATACCGAACTTTTAAAATTAGATATGTTTCTAAAATGAATTATGAATATTACTTTTATAGATAAAGTAAAATCTTTCGTAAAAGTTATGCGCTTCAAATACATTGACTGAGACATATTAGGTCGCATAGTTATTAGAAGAGGACCCTCCAAGCTTTCTAAATTTTTTAAAATAAGGTTTCAAAAGTTTTTTCTTGAATGAATTGGCAGTACTGACTTTCCTCTATACTATATATTTCCAACAGGAAAGCGACTGTAAAATAGTGAATTTGTCCTCTTGTTGAGGGTGTCCATTTGCTGTGCTAGTGCATTTTTTTTTCATTTGAATCTCTCAACAAAACCTAACACATAACTAAAAGTTCTCCAAAACTTAAACTAGTATGTTGCATACATCATGAAACTGTTGTCTAAGTCAACCTTCTGAATTCTTATATCTCAAGCATAATCGCTCGTGCAATCGCTGCTACAAAATTCTGCTATTCACAAAAGCACGAAGATTTCAATCAATGAGAAATTGGAGATCTTCATTCACCGCCGTTAAATTTTTTGCACCAGTGCCTGCGTGAGGAATGTTTTTCCTTTGAATGCGTAAACAAAGAATCGAGAAATATCTATTTGCATAAAGTTAACATAAAACAGCAAGGTTAACAAAATAATATTACTCAGTAAAAATTTGACGACCGTGCTGATTTCCGAATTATCGAAATACCCAAGAAAAACAGAATCAAAAAGCAAAAATTGAAGATCATTTTGAAAGCCTTGCTTAATTTAATTACAAAACATATATATATATATATTTGTTAAAAATAGAAGGTGGCATTTGATACAAATTTTAAATCATTGTGATTTTTCCGATAATTTACCAGCAATTAAATCATGTGAAAACCTTTCTCGAGCAGTCGACATTTTAATATGATATATCTTTCACATTTTTGTATTAATTAAGCCGTGTTTATTCAAGCAAGCGATAGCAAAAATCAGCCCCCTTTGGAGAAATTAAAACCAAAATTGAATCAGCGCCTGTTTATTTGTCGGTTCACATTTTTTCAAAATCTCATTTAAAACGTAGCATTACGTTTTGAGATATAGCACTTGCAATGAGCAAGAAAGTACGTTCAATCGCAGCACTTCTTTTTGAGCTGTTAGAGCCAAAATAGAATCAGTTCTTGTACCCTCTAAGATTTACCGGTCGATCAATTGTTGTTTGATTCCGTTCGTTACTTCCAGAGGTATAACAATCACAAGTAACGAGAAAAAATGCTCGATTACTTTACCCCCTTTTGAGTTATTAGTTCCAAAATTAATTCAGCACCTGTACCCTCTAGGGTCAACTTCTAGACTATTTGTTTGATTCCGTCCGTTAGTTCCAGAGATATAGCAGGCACGCATAACCGAGAAAACGTTCGATTGCTCCACCCCGTGGAAAAATTTGAACCAAAAACTAATGGACACCAATTATCATGAGGGCATATATGTGAATTAAATTTCTTTCGACTTCATGCAGTAGTTTTTGCTCTGGAGCGGCCACAAAAACCCGGTAACACACATACAGACATACACATATAGACAGACATACAGATATTTTGCAAAAATGTACCACTGCTCCGGAGTCGGAGCATAGATGACCGACTGCGACTCCGGAAATTCTAAACTTCCGATTTCGACTCCTTTATTCCAAAATGAGTCCGACTCTGACTCGGCAATCACTGGTAGCGGACGTTGAGGGAAAAGGATCGACTCCGACTCTAGGAAACTTAAACCTTCGACTACTGACTCCGACTCCGCATCGCTTCCGATCCCGACTCCGCATCCTTTACGATTCCAAATCTTCGTCTCCGACTCCGAATCCTTTCCGATTCCGGCTCTTCGACTCCAAATCCTTTGCAATTCCGACTCTTCGACTCTTAATTTTTTAAATCTAAATCATTCTTATGTATTCATTTGGTCCACCCTGTTTCTGTTTTGTAAAAAAAAGGAAGTCTTTAGTTTCTGTTCCTCAGACCTGACAGAAACAACTGTTTTAAGCAAAAATGTATGTTTTATTTTCTTTGTTAGGAATGTGATTGCGGGGCGGGGCAGGGATTACGAGGGCACATTAGAGCTGTTTCACTACATAATACAGAATGAAAAATTGTAGGGTTATAGTAAAATTTCAAATTATTTTTAAAAACAAATTTTTATAATTGAATAAAATATTTTTGCTTCACGGAATCGTTTGAAGCAGTTTACGCGCAGAAATATCGTACAGCCGAAGGAGCATTTTGATAGTAAATAAATGAATGAATAAATAAAATATTGAACTGAAACACATATTGAATCACCATGAAGAATTTTTAATGAACGACATTAAGTAATTAATATTCAAGAACTTAAAATTTATTTTATTATGTTATTTTAGCACAGTGAATTATAAGAATAGGTAAAAGATTATGGTTGGAATTAGTTTCATAGACTAAAATTCTGTACCATACTAATAAGTTAGTGTAAAGCATTTAAGTGTCTGAAACAACTGAAACAATAGTCAACAAGAAACTAATTTAAAATGTCAATACTAAAAACTATCGACACTAGAGGAACCCAAAGTGTCATGCGTGATACTTTACTGCTCTGCTTTTGAGATCTTTTCTACGTTCTGCTATTTACAACTTAAAGATTTTATATCTATACAAAATGTTTATATATATATATATATATATATATATATATATAAATGAAAAATACAATCTTGATTTTGAAATGGACCGTCAATCCATATCTCAAAAACCAACTCGCAAAAATTTACTTTCTAATATTTATTAAATAGGCTTTTTTATTTATTTATTTATTTATTATTGTTATTATTATTTTGACCTTTGTTTGCTTTAATCATTACTTTTACCATTCATTAAAATCTTTCTCTAAAGTTTTTCCTCTGTCTGTCTTTATTTAATTTTTTTCAGAAAATAAAAAGACAACCTATCTTTCGTACACCAAATTCCATTTCCGAACATCAGCTTATCCCTTCTTTAGTTGAACTAGGCAGCGAATTATCTCAAGTATTTCGTTTTTGCAATTTCAATATTAGCGAATGATAAACATTACATGAATTTTTCAAAGTACTTAACGCTTGCACATTACGCACTACAAATAATACATAACTTTCAAATTCTCTCATTTTACTTAAAGCACTTTTGAGCTTTTGGGAATACATTTCTCTACCATCATTTCTTGTTGCATGTTAACTGAATGTTGACAAATATTGTAAACATTACCGAAATTAATATTAATGTTTGTTTCGGGATATTTTTCATCCTACCCTTCTAGGCAATGTGTAGTTTAAAAATAAATCAAATAGTCTATATTAAAGGGCAAAAGATTGAGAAGCTGTCAGTATCTCTCTTTAAAACGTACTGAAAAATAGAGTTTATTTTTTAAGCTTCATTCGTTTTAAAAAGGCATCTGCTTTAACTAAACCTTGCGGATGAAAATCGTTTAAATTAGATATGAAAAACTATTTTTTAATTCCAAGCATCATTTTTTTTCTTTGCAAATTGTAGAGGAGTTGCATTTTTGTATCAAATACGTTAAGAATTAGAAACGACAATTTCTATTTCTTACGATATAAAGCACTGAATATATGATTTATTAACACATAGGTGACAGATTAAATCTCAAAACCATGACTGAGCTGTGCTAAATTGAAGAAATTTATAATACGCCTCTGATAACAAGACCTGTCCGTATGATTGAGAGAGTTCATTTCTTCTTGAGAAAAAAATAGGAGAAATTCTTTATCTGCACCTGGTCAATAACTGTCGCAGAATGTTATTTGCAAAGCAAATCAGCTTTTATCACCCATATTCCAGCTATTGAAAGCGTTTAATGCCTCGTTTATCTGAGTTCGAGTTATGTGAGCCAAACTGTAGAAGATATGTTATTATGAACAATGACGCCGTTGAAAGTTTCACTGCTGAATGTACCTGCTTAAAGAGTCTTCTAACGTCACGTTTAAATTTCAAAGTAAAATGCTCAAGCTGTGTGCAGCGAACGTCTGGAGTTATTTATTTCCTCCTGAGAAAAAATGCTTTATGCAACATTTGAGTCTACTGGAGATGAAATTCTAGAATAATGACACCAGAGGCAATCAGAATTGCAAGAAATGTCTTGAGTACAAACTGAGCCCAGAACACAGTTTTATCCATCCTGTCCTCCATAGTAAGCTGACCTCTATGAGCACAACTGCTTTTCAATCACCGAGGCTGTATGGACTGCCTTTGACTATTCATACGTAGTCAATACTACAACACTAACAACAATATTTGAGTCATGAAGTCCATCAGAAAAGAAAAGAACATCATTATGATTCAGTTCGAACAAATCTGTAAAAGATGTTTTTTTTTTCTAGGTGGAGAACCTTAAAATGAAATAAAACACAGAAAAACGTTTTCAATATCTGCCACATTAACTTTATTTGACTTTTAATTTTATGGTAATAATGTTTGAATAAGACTTCGGGTGCGTAGCCACTGCGGAGCCATGGCGTAATCTGAGCGAACAATTTTCCTTCTTCGCAGTAAGTTGAATGTCGCCAATTAGGCATACCATGCGGGACTCCAAGTGCCCGATTGTTTATGTTTTATCGACGCGGAAATTTGACTGAAAGGTGATAATATTGCATACATGTGGTTTCAGCAGGAAGGTACTACATTTCACACAGCACAATGCTAGGCTAATGCAATAGATCAAAGTTTCAGCAGGGACACGTCCGTCATCTTGGGTCTAAAGGCCGCTTTCTTCCTTTGCCTGATGTGATGAAACGTGTTTGGGGTAATTCCATGTCAGATCAATCACCTTCTTGACCTCACCATTTCCGATTTTCACGATATTTGGTGTGAGGGACACATATGACAAGATAAGTAATCCTGTCAATTTTTTGAACTCTACATTGAAAATTTTACAAAATACAGGGCTGTTAAAGAACTGAAAAAGTATGAAAAAAAAACGAAAAGTTGTGACATACAAATGACAGTAACTTCTTTCCCAATTGTAGTAGAATAAGAATTCAAAAACTATGGTAAAGCTAAGGAATAGATCTTTCTATTGATATGAAACATGACTATCTCAAGACAAGGATAAGTTTCAAGGTCATTCACTGTGACTTTTGACCTTGAAGATCTCAAAACATGCCCCTTGGATTTTTTTCAAAAAATATGTATATTTTTTAGATCTAACGCTATTCTTCCATTATACCAAAACTCAGACTGGGATCGCAATGGCAAGGTACTGAAAAAAAATCAGGATTGTTCATATGTTTTACATTGTGAAATTCCATACGTCAGGTCAGTCACTTTCTTGACCTCCTCTCCGTTTCCAATTTTAATGAAATTTCGTGTGAAGGACACATATGACAAGATAAGTAAACCTGCCAATTTTCAGAATTTTACTTCAAAAATTTTACGAAATACAGGGCTGTTACAAACTTAAAAAGTGCGAAATAAACAGAATATATATATATATATATATATATATATATATATATATATATATATATATATATATATATATATATATATATATATATATATATATATATATATATATTCTTTTTTTATTTGAAAAAATCTAAAGGGGGCATGTTTTGAGATATTCAAGGTCAAAAGTCACGGTGAATAACCTTGAAACTTAAAACCTATGGTGAGAACGTCATGTTTTATATCAATTGAAAGCTCTATTCTTTAGCTTTACAATGGTTTTTAAATTTTTATTCTACAACAATTAGGAGAGAAGTTACAGTCATTTGTGTATCACAACTTTTCGTTTTTTTCGTACTTTTTCAGTTTTTTTAACAGCCCTGTGTTTTGTAAATTTTTTAAAGTAGAATTCAAAAAATTGGCAAGATTACTTATCTTGTCATATGTGTCCCTCACACCAATTTTCGTTTTAATCGGAACAACTATACTGCGAGAAACATTTGATTTGTGTGAAAATTGAACCTCCAGATTAAGCCCATATACGCGAAAGCTTCGGTGACTACGTGCCCGAAATCATTTCAAACATAAAATATGAGTCCCGCAGCATTCACTTCGAAGAGAACCTTTAACCATTCTCTCAGTGCAAATGTGGGACAATCCGTGTTTGTTTTTACGTATATAAGAATAAAATCGTACGAAACATAAACTGGTAGCAAAGACAAACTATTGATTTAAAAAAATAGTATAAAAATATATATGCATAATTTATAGCGTACGTCACTCAGTAAAAATGCACCTTTAATGTAGTGAAATTTTTTTTTCCAATAGTTGCAATGGTTCTAGAGATTACCTCGAACATATAAACATACAAAAATCCGCTCCCTCTCCCCTTATAATATTAATATAGATTATCTTTACACTATTGAATACAATAATTTCATGTCCTGTTAAAGTGAAATCTTGTCCATCTTTCAATGCTCGAGTAATTATGTTTTCGCATTGAACATTTGTATACGTTATGTATTTTCTTTGCATCAGAAATACATTATAGTTGGGGCAAACCTGTCCTGGCAGGGCTGTAATGCTGAGATAAGGATCTACGCAGCTTTCACAATACTGCCAGGTAAGGTTTGTCACAACTATAATACGCCGTCCTTGGAAAAAAAAAACAACTTTGCTCATTTAAACTTATTTAAAATTAATGTTCAGACTATGATATAAAGCAAAGAGGATACGTGCAAAAGTCTCCTGACGGAAAAATTATTATATCCAATCGATAACTTAATTATTACTGAAGAGGAATTTTAAGGGAATCAAATTATCTCTTTCCAATTAATGTCATCGAGGTTTATGAAATCCAACACTTCCCGAGAGGTAACATCATTTGTTTTAATTTTGCCACTTGGTTTACGTCATAATCCCAGATAGATTCATTTCGATGCCAGAACCATGAGATATCTGCGCAAACTGCAATAATTGTTAATGAAACAAACTTCCTTGCAAAGCTGCAAAAGGAAATTAAACGTGTGGTAATTAACTACCGTTATTCCTTGTCTATTAACTGAAATTAAATATATTTGCGGTAGGCTGCCTGCTGCGTCACCTATTTATCATGCTCATGATGAATTCTTCTTAAACGACGCAGAATTCTCTTTCACGGCTTATGAATGGATTAAACAAAGTTGATTTAGCTCATTATTAATTGAAGCTGAACAGAAATGAATACTTATTGCTCGTTGGCAAAGAGTTCTGAGGATAAATATAAATTTCTTTGATGCCTTCGTTAATCCTGGTTTATTTCTATTTACCTAATACCGTGTATCATTGTGTGGTATGGGTTTATAGTGCCGTTAAATCACCAGTTAATCCCACCTGGTTTTATTTGTTAGAAGGCGGCAAAAGATTTGCTGGATAGTTAAGCCCAGAATTTTGTTCTTCATAGATTTATTCTAACAGAGAATTACACACGCTAACGATAAATGTAAAGACAAGCCATGGGCGTTGTTTAATGTTTTTATGACCAATGCCATGGAAGCTTAGAGTTTGGATTTATAGAAGGAGCAAAAGTTTTCAACGACGTTACATATAGCTTATATTAATTCTTGTTAATGATTTTATTTATGACTAGCGGTAACCACGCGGCTTTGCCCGTAGTAAAAAATTAAAAGGTCAATTTTTTCGCCTGTATATTTACAAATAACGGATGATGAGTCTTTTGCCAATTTGCTATGTTAATTTGCTCTTCCATGTTAGGGTAATTTACTCGTTCATGTCATGATAATTTGCTCGTAAAATGTTCTTAAAATTGGAATAGAAAAAGAACAAAATCGAATTTTTTGGGAAATCGCTTCGAGGTGCTCACCCCCATGCAACGAACTAATTTTGTGCCAAACTTCATACAAATCGGCTAAACAGTCTAGGTGCTATACGCGTTTAACAGAGATACAGACATTCAGACTTTCAGCTTTAATATTATAATTAGTAAAGAAGGCATGACTCAATTTTGATAAAAAGTGCGTACACGACTTTTGTGCTTAGCACGGCAGCATTGTAGGGGTTTCCAAGTTTTTCCGACTTGCGGCACCTTAAAATATGGGCACTTCGCGACTCACCTTTCCCCTCCATGCGGCATCCACTTTGGAAACCTTTGGAGAAGACTGTTTTGTTTACGCTGCATTGATACTGCGCTAGCAGAGAAACAACTTTTACAAAACCCGTTTGTTGCAACTGAAATAGATGGTAAAAAGCGTTTTATATATGTTTACCATTTTTTTCTCTTTTTTAAGTTCAATTTCACTTTTAATATTTTTGCGCTGGTGTAGAATATTTGTTGGTGTTTTCAATGGCCTCTTGTGAATAAATGTTTCATGAAATTCAGCAATGTGCAATTTCAGTGATATCGGAAAAGTAGGGTTGTCTTTAAAAACTGAAAAATGAGATATCGTGAATAGGGTCGTTTCCAAAATTTTAAAGTATTTTTTTCTGAAAGAACATGTTTAAAAACATAGGATCTAACCATTTTTAAATAATTTGTTTAAGTTTAATATTTTTAAAAAATTACTTAAATCGTTGCGCTTTTATTGTTTACATTTCTTGCCGATGACATCACA
This sequence comes from Uloborus diversus, assembly GCF_026930045.1. Taxonomy (NCBI): domain Eukaryota; kingdom Metazoa; phylum Arthropoda; class Arachnida; order Araneae; family Uloboridae; genus Uloborus; species Uloborus diversus. Next base: position 40,231,692 of record NC_072732.1, read on the forward strand.
AATAATGAAATGCCATTTTGTGTTGCCATTCACAGCGCAAAATATTTAATTCGCATCTTTACTCACGTGTATTGGCAACGATATGGTTGATAGCAAGCGTAGAGCGCAATTTTAATTCGCTTCTTGATTATCATAACGTGGAAACGCGGTACAAAATGCGCCAAAGAGCATCATTTGTGACGTCATCAAGACCAAGCCTTGTTTGAAAAATCGGACATTTTAAAAAGTTAATTAAGAAATAACTGTTGGGAAAATGAAAGAATTTTCTGGGTCCATGTTTTTTTTTTTTTTTTGCTTATTCTATCAATTTTAGTGATTAAAAGTAGTACTTTTGACTGAAGGAAACAACCCCATTGATGAATTATGTCTTCGCGTGTTCTTTCACAACTATCTTGTGATCTTGTGTCGTTACTTCTTCTCTTCGTGGTGAGAAATTTTCCATTTGCGTAACATGCTTTGAGGAGAGTAAAAATTCCCTTAAGATATTAAAACGGTATAATAGGGTAAAATGAAAAATTATCATATAAGCTTTGTGCTACAATATGATTAAGGTGAAAAAACAACGTAAATAAAGCACAAATATTCGAGAAAATGCAGCATATAGCTATTTCAAGGCTACAATGGAGCCTCTTCATCAGTGCAAAAAGCTCACCAACACAACCAGAAGTTGCGAGAGAACTGACTTATTTACGTTGTTTTTTCACCTTAATCATGGTATAATAGGGTGTCTACTCATATTGGAAATACTGGAAATTACTGAATATATCTTATAAACTAGAAATACCAAAACTATATTGAAATATTTAGTTGAAATGCTTACTTCAAAAATCTTTAAAATGGAATGTGTACCATCGATGTGAACTGAGGAGCAAATTATACCATAGTTTATTATAAATCAGAAAGTAATGAGCATTTTCCTGTTTCAAATGGAGGTATTTTTGGTTAAAAAATGCAACAATGGTGTAATTAATTATATATCCCCGAGGTAAATTATCAAAATTAAGAAATATTGAATTTTTCTGTAGTTTTACTCTTAACTGAATTTTCATGCTGAATTGCTGACACTTTGCCTTTTTGTAAGAAACAAAATCATGCTGAATCGAGAGTTAATTAACTAACACTGTTGTTGAAATCTACAATTGCTGTTGATAGTTTTTTAATTAATTTCATAGTTAAAAAAAGAAGAAAACAGTGGTTGAACTGTATCTACAGCTCCAAGGGGTGAAGAAGGGCCCTTAAATGTATAAAATGAACTGTGAGTTAAACCCTCTATCATTTTCTCAACTGAAAGGTAGGTATAGAACAACAATTTTTAAGGCTAAAAATTTAATCCGGATAATCGGGAGATCCGGATAAATGAGGTTTGACTGTAAGTACATAATTGAATAAGCAATTAGGCATTTCTTTAAATAAAAAATCTACTGTTTGCAAATTAACTATTCTGAAACTGTATTCAGCTGCATTTTAGTGTCAAACTTATGAAATGTATGATGAATGTATTTTGAAAATCACTTTCAAGTATGTCTATGATGGATTGAAAACTGTTTAAAAATATGTATTTTTCTAATTCATAAAAAATACGTACAAAATGCTACATTATTATAAAATACAAACAAATGCAAATTAATCCGTTAACTATAAAAAGCATTTTATCCATAGAAAGTAGCTTTATTATATTTTTTTATTTTTGACGAATAGTATTTACTGTAAAATAAGAAAAAAAAACAACGTTTAATTGCACAAAATTGCAAAATATTGCAGACACGTGTTTCGTTGTTAAAAGGAGAGCCTTTTTCAATGTAAAAGAAATGAGCTTATGGATGGCAAGATATCCGACAAAAAAAATTCGATTGTCTCTTGACTCTTGTTGAATATCTTTTCATCCATAAGCTCATTTCCTTTGCAATGAAAAAGGCGTTCCTTGTAACACCATAACACGCGTCAACAGTATTTTGCAAATTTGTGCAATTAAACGCTGTTATTTCATGTTTTACTTTTCTAGAAAAAGGTATTTATTCAACTAGTTTTAAAATGCTTTATTTCTCTCTCTCTCTCTCTCAGTAAGTTTAAATCCCTTACATCTTTACTAATAATAAAGCTGAACGTCTGTCTGGATTTCTCTCTGTCAGGACCTCTGTGACGCGCATAGCGCCTAGACTGTTCGGCCGATTTTCATGAAATTTAGTACAAAATTAGTTTGTAGCATGGTGGTGTGTACCTCGAAGCGATTTTTCGAAAATTCGATTTTGTTTTGTTTCTATTCCAATTTTAGGAACATTTTCCCGAGCAAAATTATCATAAGATGGACGAGTAAATTACCAAGTTATCATAACGTGGAATCGTAACATGGGCAAGCCAATTGGCGAGAAATTCAAAATACATTATTCGTACATACAGACGAACCAAAAGACCTTTTAATTTTCCACTACGGGCAAAGTCGTGCGGGTACCACTAGTATTACATAAATAGTACACCGTTTTTGTGCTTTCAAAACTTTTGCTGCAGCATCTCTAATTTTTCATACATGCACTCGTAATGCAAGTGACTTAGTTGTCGATTAAATTTTAGAAATCAATAACGGAATTGGAAATTATAATTAATTTTTGAATTTCTCAGTTCGTTAGTAAAGTTTACTTGAGCGGAACATTCTTAAGTATTCATGACATACAGGTTGGTCATTGATTTAAATTCTCAAAATGTATTTTAATTAATTCAGTGCTCTTTAGAGACAGATCTCCATCTCTTGTCGTCTTCAAATTCCTGTCTTATCAAACTAGTTTAGTATCCAATGTTTTAATGGAATCTTTGATGCATCTTTTTAAAGCATGGAGTACGCATAAATTTAAATATTTTCCTTCCATCTAATACTGTTTCAACATTCATATTTATAAACAAGATAATTTTATAAATGTCTTTCTTAATACGAAGTATATTAAGTTTTCAAACCGTAGTAGAGGTTGCGCTTCAATATTTTATACGCAGCTCAAAAAATTTTATGAAAACAAATTGAGAGGAGATTAAGGTGGTTGACAATCATAATTTGGTTTAAAGACGTCAAAATTCAAATGTTGCCAGGGGTTGGATGCTGGATGTTGCGTGCCGGATGTCGTTTTTGCGTAAAAAGGATTGTGTAAAGTGGAGAAGGTCCTTTATAAATAATTCGTTTCCGAGGCATATGGACGCCTGCATTATAAGCATTGAAAAAAAAATTAATTTGAATTCTGAAATTTTGAATTCAAATTATGCTTTTCGCAATCACGAACTGAGACAGGACCCTACTCATTGGAGTTATTGCTTCTAGAAACAACTCCTGTCCCCCCCCCCCCCAAGCCTGTCTCTCCTCCTGGGCGGTTACGTGTGCATAGTTGTGTGTGTAAGTGTGCAGGCTTGTGTGTGTGCGTAAACCTGTGTGTATGCACGTAGGCGTGTGTGTGTATGTGTGTGAGTGTGTGAGCGTGCGCGTGTGTAGGACATGGACGCCTCCGACCAGGAGAAGCGGATAGCTCAGGCGCGGAGCAGCCGCGCCGCGCCGCCTGTTGAGGACGGTGGGCGGTGTTGCTCGCTGGTCCAAGCTGAAAAAGGCACGGACCTCAAAAACGGTCAAATGAGAACAATAAGCAATCGTGATTGCTCAAAAAAATCAAAGGACGACCGTCATTTGACGGTCAAGTGAAAACCATAAGCAATTCGTGATTGCTCAAAAAAACTTTGAGCAGCGGGAGGGTTAACCATATTCAAAGTAAATATCTTCTTTTTCGCTGTAAAAAACATAGTGGATATCTGTGGGATAATAACTTGAGTATACATGGTGGATTTCACCTTTACTCACTTTTTATCATTGTTTTAACATAGAACCTGGAATCTTACTGGGAATTTGTAGTCCGGCTGAGGTAAAATGAAGCTTGACCGTGTCAATGCTAAGATCTTGGTGCAATAAGAGGAGTTATTAGCGCTGAGTTGTATTGCATTACTTATGTAGTAGTTTTGAGAATGTACTTTGACTCAAATCTGCGATAATAACACGACTCCAGTTTGCACTGTGCTCCCCCAAAAGAGTATAACATTGTCAAGGTCAAGCTACAACTCCTCTACAGGAGTCGTTACTGCGCTCTTTGGAAACATGCATTGACTCCCATACTCGTAGATTCAAGCGACTACTTAAGTAAATACTGATTTTCTTCGATTGAAATGAATGAATAGACGTTTAGACTTATAAACTTAGTTTATTTTTCTTTCACTGTTTAAAGTTCGGTTCTAACAATCATTTTTGTAACACTGGGAGTAGAATTCGACTCTAGTTTGAGGTTCCTCAGTTTTAACCTCTTTCATTTATCTAAAGCAGTTTAGCGCACTGTATCAGGGGAAAAAAGAGCATTAAAAGTATTTAAAGAAACTTATAAGCATTTGAAAATATTTATATAAACCCATATGTGTAACTTTAGAGAGGGGCTAAGAAAATTGATGTGTTTTAAGGCTTCATTTTAAGGAAAAAAAATTTACTTTCTTCTTCTTTTTCTTCTGTTTGCATATAATAAATGAAAGTTAAGTTCGTGAAAGTTTTCTGTTTTAAAGTTCGATGAAGCCGTTTTAAGGGGGCTCTTTTTTTTTTCTTTTGCTTTCTTCGGAAGACAGTCAGAAATTTGTTATTTAAAGTACATTGGTATAATTCTAAAAGCAAATCTAATGCAGATAAAAATTTAAAAAAAATTTAAGGTAAAGAATGTTCTAATAAAGGTCGTTCAATAATAGCTTGGGTTGAAATGGTTTGAATAATAATTGTGCTCAAACTTTATTTGAAAACATTTGACGATACCAAAATGTAGAGAATTGCTCGAGCCCTCCTCTGCAACCCACTCCCCCTCCCTCCTTCTATCGGCACCCATGATATTTTGTTTTCATCGACTAATTTGTACACTGTCAAAAAGTTTTCAATCTTTGCTTCTTTCAAATACTAATGCATTTATTTGTTTATCATGACATTATAATTTCCTATTGTAGAAATCTTGAATTAGTCTGGACTAAACCATCATCATACTCATCCGTATCAATTCCGAATTTCTTCAACAAGTTTCTCTCACCTGAAAAGGGAAGATGACGGAAAAAAATACTAAAAATATTTATTAACTATTTGAAATTTTTCATACTTGAAATTCGTATAATATTTTGACACCTTCTTTAGTTTGTTTTGAAATTTATAAGCTGAGAAAGCGTTATGGGGAACTTAAAATGTTTTCTAAAATTCTTGTCCTTTTCACGCTAAGGAAATTACTAAAAAAAATCTCAAGTGCCGCCATCTACTGGAATTCAATAGAAAAACAGCTGCAACCATGTGAATATTTTTTTCGGAATCTATGTAAAATTGTATAAGTGTAGAGTGTACATTTTGGGGGGGGGGGGATAAAACCTGCTCATTTTAGGGTTGCATAGTGCAGGAGAGAAAATTGCTTAGCCCCGCGACTTTAATAAATGCAAGATGCTTTGTATACATTTTTTTGTTTTTCTATAATGTAATGCATAGTGAGTACATTTCCTGTATCCGCATTGATTTTTTTTTAATGATTTACACAGGGGGAGGGGCTGAACACATAATAATTTTTTTTTTCTATACTTGGATAGTTATCTTGCTGAAGAAGAATAATTCGAATAAATTACTTAATTTTGTTATGCAGGAAGATTAATACAGTATGATATTTTCAAGTTCAAACTAACGAGTTTATCTGGTTAGATTTTCTAGAGAAAAACATTCATTATCACTTTTGCATTTTAATGTGGGTCCTCCATTAAAAAAAAAAAAATTTAGAAAAATGTCCTGCAATGAAACTATGTTTGTACGCGAAACTAAAATTATGTATATAGTTGGAGGAGCCAAAAATTTCGACATCATAGTGATTTTTGGCGTAAAACTAACACACCATATTAACCAGTGGTGAAGGCTCGAATAATATATCTTCACTTTTAGCGTTATCTGTACAAAAAAAAAAAAAAAACATTTTTGGGGCAAAAACAATTCACCCGAGTACAGTATTCTGCTGTTTGTTTTACAAAGTAATGGACATTATTTTTATAAATACATAATTGTGTGCTTCATAGTTTTAAGTGCCCAAAATTTTAAATACACAGAAGAATGAATTCGTCTTCTTTAACCTAATTTTTGTCTGAGTTTTCCTTTTTATACTTTCTTACACATAGTAAACGAAATACTATATTCTATATTTATACGAAAAAAACAACATTCAAGTTTGGCGCATAAAACTCAGAAATGGTTAAGAGTAGAAAGTTGAAATTTTCGCATGTAGGGTCTGCATCAGGGATGCCAGAGCTTGGATTTTCCCCATAGACTAATAATAAGAGTAGACCGAGCTTTCCCAGACTTGCTGATGAAAAAATTGGTTCATGGATACATCATGTGACTGGTGGAAGGCTTGGCGAAAACTTTGGCAGCATGATTGCTAGATGGCAACATTATCTATAGTTTGGCACTCGACATGTATTTTAAGTAATGTGTTTTCATTATAATTTTTTTCCAGGTGCAGAGATTGACCTTTTTTTCTTTTAGTTATGAATTATTTTGACATTAGTAATGAGTTTTTGATCACAGTTTCCAGTAATTTTTATTTCATTTGGAACTGCTACGTCAGCGTTGGCGTGAACGTAATGGAGTAAACGTTTTGCGTTAACGCAAAAATGTACTAATCGGAATCCTAAATTGAAATTGTAGGTAAAAATCTTACCGTTTGCCGATTCTATTTGGGCGCTTGCATCTTTAATTGCTTAGAGAGTTATTGAAATTGACTAAAGAAAATGCACAATACTATCTAAACGAAAAACTCACTATATTAACAAAATATTTACAACTTAGAATAACAAATTTACAAATCGTACTCCATAAAAGATCATTATTCCGCGTTCCATCAATTTTATTTATTTTATTTCTCACGGTCGCTGATCGTCTGCTACGATCAACGACCGCTGTTGCTAGGATATCCACTTGTCACATGGTTTGGTTCATGAGCAGCAAAGGGTTGCCATAGCTCGGTCTATTCTTATTATTAGTCTATGATTTTCCCCCAAGATCTTGGGTTCTTGGGATTTTTTTCCAAAATGCTCAGTCTTTATGCTTTATTGATAAAAACGATACATTTTTTTTTATTGTTTTAACGATAAAATTTAATATTTTCAAATATTTTTTTGGCTAAGAATTTGTAATGGAGGTTTGCTTCATGTACAAGCTGTAACTATATAAAAAATTGCATTGGGGGGGGGGAGAGGGAATCTACCCCTTTCCAGTCCTGGATATCATTTCCTTATACATCGTTTCCCAACCGGTGGTTCGCGAACGTCTGGGGGTTCACGAAAATAATTTTGTAATGGTGGAATTTTAACATTTTTGTTTAAGATGAAATCTCGAGTTCTAGCGTTTTTCGTTCGTCATTTGTTCATTTATCTCTTGCACATTCGATACTCTTTGAACGCAAATGTTAGCATACTTTCGGACACATTTTGTAAATTTCAAGAATTACGTCTGTCATTACGAGGAGCGGGTTTCTGCCATTTTCATTGAGCATATGATAGAATTGAAGTCATTTTGAAAAGGTTAAACTTTTGAACTTTGAGTTCAATGAAAGCAAACAAATGCTTTGGTTATCTCTGTAGTTTTTGATCAGAAAACTCGATGAAATTTGATGGAGATATTTCATGGGTCAGTTTAGTAAGTCTTGCGAGTTTAGTAAGACCCCATTTGGAGTATGCTGTGCAGTTTTGGTCGCATTATCTGAGGGAAGATATTTGTGTAGTGGATAGGGTTCAAAGAAGGGTAACTAGATTAGTAAGGGGACTTTCAGATTTAAGTTATGATACCAGGGGCACTTGGAACAGCTTACCAGAAGAGGTGGTAATGAGCAAGGGGGTGGACAGTTTTAAGATCTTCATTGATCTTCATTGATTACATTGATCTTCATTGGGGACTACTAAATTGACTAGGACCAGCCTAGCGGGGCCAAGAGCCTGTTGCTGATCGCCACATTTGTATTTGTATTTGTATATGCGAACGTCTGAAACATTTATAGTTATTTTTCAACACTTACTTTCTTTACCATTTGAGTGTGACGAAGAGCTATCGTTCTTCCCTTGGGGGCGTACTGAAAATGCGTAGAAGTGCGATTTTGCTAGCTTGTTGTTGTAATTTTCACATTATCTAAACTAAAATGCACTTCGGACTTTATTGACGAAAAAGAGAAGGAATTGTTCGCAATCCAAAAACACCTTAAGAGGTGTGGGAAAAAAAACATTTTACTTTAAAAAACAAAATCCTGGATGAAAACTTACGATAGTGTGAGGTACGCAGTAAAAAATCAACGAAATTAGTCCTTGCAACTTGATTTTTCTCTGTAAGTAAAAAATGAATTCATGAAATTTGTGCAGAAAAATTCTTTTGCTAAAAGAAAACAGATTTATTTTTAGTAAAAATTACATTTTTTGCGATCATTAGACTTAATTATAGTCGTTTTTATTGTTTTTCAAAAATAAAGTAAGACAAATAAGATTAATTACGCATTTTATTCCGCACGTTTGGTATAAAGACAAGAAAAATCCTCGGTGCTCAAATGGTTAATGTACGCAGAATATATACATGAAACAAGTAGACTCGTAGTCCTTTTCAAGAAGATATAAATTTAGAGACCTTTCGCATTTTGCTGGCAGAAAAAAGATTATTTAGTTAATCTGCCAGTTTTATAAAAAGTATGTTTAAAGATCACTCCATTGACTTCTGATTTAGTGTTACCAATAAATGTACTGTTGTGTCAGAAAAAGACATTTTGAATTTTATTAACTTTTCGAACACTGTTTCTATCTGAAAAAGGATTTTCAATTTATACGAAGTTAAATACAGTAGCAAATTAAACGCTGAAGAAAATTAATGCAAGACTGAAACTATCAGATATTTGAGCCAAACTTTTGAGTTTCTTTGTACCACAACCATTAAATTAAGTTTTTTTCAAAATTGACTGAAGCTCAGTAAAAACAATCACTGGGTTTGTTTTTAGTTGAATTTGTTTTGCATTCATTTTCTAGCTATAGTTTTAGTTTGTAGCAATGTTTGTCTTTTTTTATTTTGTAGTTAGTTTTCATATTGTTTGAATAACCGAACTTATGAAGATGGGGCTTTCGTTTCGTTTTTTAAAGCAGTCACACCACGGCATTGAAATTAACTGGTTGCCTCCCATGGAAAGGCTTAGCAAGATATCGGAGTCCAATAGAATCGAAATTTAAGAGCTGGATAAAGTGGAGATTTAACGATTTACAACACCCCAAACAAATGTTTTGAAAACATTTCAAAAGAATAAGACATTCTATTTCAGATGTTATTTGAGCAAGGGACATTTTCAAAAAGACAAACATTAATTTTCATTAATTTTTATGCCGCGTTTCGTGTGAAATAATTTTCATGTAAATGTGTCCCGAGAGGTCGAGTAAGCTGGGTTCGAGTATTTGCTTTTCAAGAGCCTTTCAGGTGAGGAGGCAAGGAAAATAATTTTGAAAACCATAACTTACAGTTCCTAAAAACTATTTTTTTTTATTCCATTATTTTCGCGGAAGCACAGTAAATAAAAATATTATTCCCGGAACCAGATGCCTTTAGAAGAGTATTTTACGCATTTAAAATGGAAAATACGCCTCCAAAATTTAGACAAACGTATTTCCTAGCTTAGAATAAAAATCCATCATTAAGGAAAATGTAAAAAAAAAGGAGTTTTTCTTTTTTTAATAAATATTACTTGTTGTATCGGTTGAAACTAAAACGCAGATGGTAACTGTATAGCTAGACTCACAAAAAAAAAAAAAAAAAAACTTTAAATGAACTCGTCAAGTCGGAAAAGCATTCGCCAGTGGATAGTAAATCAAGCATTCCACACCCCTGATGACTAATTTTCTTTTTGTATAATTTTTAGAATGAATAAATAATATAAAAAGCTAAACTGAAATTTAAGCAAAACGATAACGTTTAAAAATACAGAGCAATCATCTCACTTCATTTCGGGATCTCGATAACTTTATTTTGTCAGAAACGAATTCATGTTAATATTATTTTTGAATAATTAATTAACAGTAGACGTTTTCGACTCATATGATAGCAATTTAATTTTCGTTTTGTATCAGTAGGTTATTCTAATTCACATTCAAAGATCATTCCAGTTGAAGTTACTTTGGCATTTCGAATGATCCCAATTGAAATCCCACGGACAGAAATGGTAAGAGCAGGCACCAGGAAACGAAAATTATTTTGATGCCCCAGCTCTTGCTTCGCTTTTAGATAATAAGCAGTGGCTCTGGTTGCGTTAATTGCAATATCTATTTTTTAATGCACGCTTTTGAGCTTCAGATTTTAATTTTCAATTTTATTATAAAAAGGGTCTTTGAAAAATAATAACAAAATGTATTTAATTGGAAATGTTTTGTTTTTCAGTCTCTTTTAATTGATAAAATATTCTACTAAATATATTGTTTTTTATGAGATGTGCAAGCTTTAGCTTTTATTGCACAAGAACTGATGATTGAAGCATTATTATTTTTTTTACTTCCAATTTTTTCAATTTTGTAAATATCTGCATACAATTTAGTAACAGTTCTCATATGCCAAACCTTTTATTCGCACCCTACTTCAGTATTGTAGTTTAATTTAAAAAAAAAAGTGGCTACTAAAATAAATGTGTCTACCAGATATAAACTAAAAGTTTTAATATGTACGTTCCTTTGAAAGAAAAGGATTTGAAGAAACGTTTTTAAAAGTTATAAAAAGAATTAGAAAATAGTAGAAAACTTGGGGCTACAGTTTTGGTTCCAGCTACAGGAAAAACACAGCTCCGGAGCACCTTACCGGTACCTTAAAATTTCGGTAATATGTCACGCGATATGCCCGTTTATGATTGGAGATACTTAGAACTGCAGTCCCAGTTCTAGCTCCAGGAGAAACACAGCTCCGGAGCACTCCACTACAGGATTCTGCTCCTACTCCGGGTCCTGGTTAAGAGCTTGCCTTAGTTTTAATTTACCTTAAATTTTCGGTAATCTGTCACGAGACATGCCCGTTTAGGTTTGAGAGAAACTTAAAACTGCAATTCCAGTTCCAGTTCCAGTTCCACCTCCAGTTACTCTGGAGTGCTCCGGCTCAAGGTTTCTTCTACAGTTCCGGGTCCCTGATTAAGAGCTTGCCCAAGTTCTAATTTACCTTAAGCTTTCGGCAATCTGTCACGCGACATGCCCGTTTAGATTAAGAGAAAAATAGAGCTGCAGTTTCGGTTCCAGCTCCAGAAAAAACGCAACTCTGGAGCGCTCCGGCTCCAGGTTTCTGCTCCAGCTCCTGGTCCCTGGTTAAGAGCTTGCCCAAATTCAAATTTACCTCAAATGTTCGGTAATCTGTCACGCGACATGCCCGTTTAGATTAAGAGAAACTTAGAACTGCAGTTCCCGTTCCAGCTCCAGGAAGAAACAGCTCCGGAGTGCTCCGGCTCAAGGTTTCTTCTACAGCTCCGGGTCCCTGCTCAAAAGCTTGCCCAAGTTCTAATTTACCTTGAATTTTCGATAATCTGTCACGCGGCACGCCCGTTTGGGCTCGTGTGCAGGATAAAGGGATTTCTTTGTATCTATTATCAATAATAAAAACGTTTTTTAAAATATCTTTTCATCAGCACTACACAAAAGTACTACCTTTTCAGAAAGAATCTCTCTCTCTCTCTCTCTCTTTTCTTAACAAAAGCTCTAATTATTATGTCATCTTTCAAGACAGGTTATGTGTATATTTTTCCAGCCGCAAAACAGCAACGTTTTTGCTTTTTTTTTTGCTTCCGATTCTTCTTTTCATTTACGAGTTGTAGTTGTGGGGAAGAGCAAGAAGCACGCAAGCGAGCGACACACTTTCAAACAAAAGAAATGGTTTTTAATGACATCCAGAAAAGAGTTCTGGGATAGATTCGAAGATTGGATTTCGGCATAAAAAGAAATTTTTCTCCGCGGTATGAAAAATAAGGGATGTTTTTCGCTCGCTTTCCTTTCATCTTTGAATATTTCCGTTTAATGTATTTTTAATCAAATTTCTTTCGATTTTGTTTATTTTTATACAACAATCCGTGCTGGAAAGAATCGTGTCATTTTCCATCTTCTCGTATTTCGTTCTCTGAAGGAAACTCGCTTTCATTTTTGTCGGAGTTTATTTATTAGTACCCTTTACTGGGTTGGGTGTTTAAAAAATATTGCGACAAATATTCAGGGGATGTAGAGAACAACAAAAGCAAGGGTCGGCAATCTTTTTGCAAGAGTGAATCAATACTAATAAAAAAGGAAGGATATCTGGGCTGGATGGGGTTTAACGAAAGATTATAAGATTCAAATGCATAAATAGAGTAACAAATGACTTTTTTAGTTAAAGTTTATGTATTATGTATTAAAAAAGAGGAGAAATAACAGATTTAATAGGATGTTTTTTTTTAAACTTAAATAAGCAAAGTAAAAATTTATAGAAGAGATCTCTTTACTACTCAAACTGCATTTAAAGTCAAGTACTTACGTGAAAAATTATGAAGTACTAAATTTAACTAGGAGTCGGATCTTTTTTTAACCTAGACTGAAAAAAAGACGCATTTTAAAAATTAAAAAAAAAAAAAAAAAAAAACATTTTTCCCCTTTTTTATTGAGTATCGAGGGCCAAATAGGCGTGCAAAGTAGGTCTTTGTTTCCTGTGACCTTTAGGACTTACTGGACGGCATTGGACACATACAGTTTCTTTGATTGCAAAAACTCAATAATAGTAATTTTGAGTACTTGATGCAACGTTACGAATTGCGTTAAGCAATATAATATTTGTACTATTTTGTTTATAAATGTTTTCTATCAATCACTCTGCTGAATTTTTTTTTCCAGATATTCTTCCTCTGCTACCACTTTCTTCTGATGTTCGCGGCTACTAGTTCATATGCAGTCAAAAGCTGTCGCCATATATTATATTTGTGACACCACATATTTGTAAATTATGGCAAAAAGTGAGTAATAAGACTTCAAAAGAAAATACATTTAAAAAAGATAAATAAATAAAGGTTATGATGTATCACGGTTTTTGTGAATTTGTGTGCTTTGTCGTTTTAAATGTAAAAAGCATTGTAATTTTGAATAATTAATATGCATCTATGCGCATTCCTTACATTTCATCACATTTTAATCTTCTTACGAATAACTTTATTTTTGTTAGATGTTTGATTGAAACGATTAATGAACTTCGTAACATCTTTAGTAATAATTAAATCAAAAGTTAGTCTTGCTGTTGTTTTAAAAAAGGGGGGATAATATTTGTATATCTTTCGTAGATCCAAGAACATTTAAAAAGATTTCTTGAAAAATTGAAGAAAAAATATTTTTGAGCACGGTATAGTAGAGCAGTTTTCAAAGCTACTTTTCTTTGTCTTTTTCTTTCTTTCTTTTTTTTTTTGCTTTTAAGCAGTGTTTTAAAATTTATTTGTCAAATACAAAGAGACTGCAACTTTTCCTTTTTGCTTCAATTTAGAAACTAAAAATAATAACAGTAAACAAAACACTAGAAAAATGAGTATGTCCATCTAAATATTTTATTCTTAATAAAATGTTTGATTTCGAATCTATACTTAATATTTTATTCGTATATCATTGCAAAATAATAGAAGATAAAAGCAAACATTCAAAAGTTAAAATATTTTCGCAATAAATAATACATTCTAATTTGATGAAAGGTAGTAAAAAAGAAAACGAATGTCATAGTTCTATAGTTTTGCTATGAACAGAGAGCCTCAAAATAATAAATTGGAAAGAGAGAAGGAGAGGATGAAATTACGTCCGTTACGAAATTGCGCCAGGTGAAAAATGTCATCCAAAACTGATAGCATGCAATTCCAAGCCAAGGGAAATTGGGTTCCAAAAATAAAAGAAATATGATAAAACTTTTTGAATGTTACTAAAATTTTATGCGCATTTTACATAATAAAACTCTTCTTAGGCCAATCAATTTTTTTCACCCATTCTTGTCATTGAGTGTATTTAATTAAAAAATCTCAAATTTTTAATTTATTACACTCATATGATTGAAAAAAAATTCGTAAAAATTAGTGCTCTTCATTGATTTACACTAATTTTCTTGGTATTTGTAAGAGTACCAATTTAGTTTTCGTCGGGAGTCATGTAAGTTGGTACACTGTAACAAATTTAGGAAACGTTTCTAGATATATCGGAAACGTCTCCGAAATAGTAAGAATCCTTCATCTAATAGCGAACTCTTCATTATTCAGAAAGCTTTTTGTTATTTCAAGAAATCTAGAAGCGGAAGTGAGGCGCAATGCTTCGAAACGTATTTTATCCTTCCAACACTGGCGCCAGTGAGTCGAAAATAACGAGAGCTTATTTTTTCCTTATCTATGGTTGCTGCAGTCAGCAACTGTTTAGCATTGGATTGCTTGTTATTTCATGTCTAGAAAGTAGTAAAGTGTGTCGAAACTAATTTTACGCCTTTGCATTCTGGGCTGCCCTTGATTTTTTAGACGATGTACGCAGCTATTAAGTTAGTTAATAACGATTTGCTTCTTTACAATTTCCGGTGCGACCATGATTACATATATATTGTGTGTTCAAGCGTGAATAGTTTCAACACACGTTTTTATACTTAATGAAACGAAACTCTTTGGATTACTTATCCAGTTGTAATGGAGGTACTTAGATTTTCTTCCGCTCATGTTCACTTGTAAGTATTAATGAATATTTTAAAACATGTTGTTATATACATTTATATTTTTGTTGATTTGCATTTGATGAGGCTCCAATTGTAACTGTTTTTGGGTTTATTGAATTAATTTAAAGTTATCCTACATACCCTACTTAAAGTTATCCTACATGTGCGCAGTGTACTATTTGTTGTAACCAATTGAAACTGATTAATTACGCAAAAGAAATAAGATTTAGATTTAAAAAGCAATCACAGAAAAGTTATTTCGAAATACTTGGATATACATACATTGGTTCAAAAAAAAAAAATCAGTTGTTTAATTCATTGAAAATATGGTAATGCAAATGTTTTCTAGTATTGTAATATGCTTCACAAAAAATGTGCCAGTATTATTTATTCTTTTTTTATTATAATTTATTCATTTATTTAAAAATATTTATACCATTAGAAAATGGCCGAGTTATCTATTAGTAAGCAACATAGTTATGCAATTAATTCATGTGCTTATTCATTTTGTCAAATGTGGTTGACAATAAAAAATTCCTTGACATTAGTTGTTCGGTAAATAACATTTCCTTCGTGGATATACTAGCTTAATATAGGACAGTCAGAGGCAAAAATTTAACAGCTGCATTTACAAGCCGAAAGAAAAAGAAATATTATTTCATGTCAGTGTTTTAAAAGTGATCCTTTTTTAAATACTATGTTATTAATATACAATGTACATATGGGGAGAAGACGAGGGGCGTTCACCACGCAGACTGCCATTGACATTTTCAAGGATTGCTTTTTTTTAAGGGGGGGGGGGGGCGCTTTACAGCATTTTATGGGTTCACCATTACTTTTATGGTGTGGGGGGTGGGAAATCTCGTATATATGAAATGGAGTAATCATGCAATAGAATTCAATGTTTTAATAAATAAAATATGTAATGCATTTTGCGCATATTGTAAAAATAAAATCAGTAACCTATTTTGATTAAGTATTTATATTTGTGATGAACTGGAAAAGGGCAAGAACAGAAGAATCACCCCGAATGGTTCCAACAGGAGGACTTGGTGTCATATTTAAATTCACCAATTTCTCTGTTGGCACTTTTCGGTACACTTTGTTCGTCAGAGAAATAGACTTGACGCGAAGGGAAGGTAAGTTCTGTCAAATTTTATCCGAAAATAAAAGCTATCAAGTTTGATACAAGATATGTTTTTAAATTCTGCATTAAAAATACAATATGTTGATAATTTTGTCTTGAAAATATTGAGAGAAAAACTGAAATTTAAGATTGTTTAACAAACAATCCCACTTTTGAGAAAGTACCCCTCTCCCCTCCCCTGACGATTTTGTGAATAGGAATGAAACTACTATATTATTTCATAAATTTTCAAAAATTTATAACTGTGCATATGTTATGCTGTTAACCATGCTATTTGTCATTAGAAATTCAGAAAAAAAAAATCCACGAATGTTTCTAAAATTGTTTGTTTCATTGCTGTTAGATATGAAAGAACTGAAACTGATATGGTATGCAATACTATAGTAAAGAATTATATTGAGAAAAAATCACGGAAAAAGGATTCTCAAATTCTCGGAAACGTTTTTGAAAATTGTTTGGAGAGTTCCGAAATACTCGGAAACGTTTTCGAAACTTTCATGAACCACAGCTGCACAGAATACTCAGAAACATTTCTGGAAATTACGGAAAGAGGATTCCGAAATACTCAGAAACGTTTCTGAAAATTACAGAAAGAGTATTCCAAAATACTCAGAAATATTGAAAGAGGATTCCGAAATACTCAGACACGTTTCTGGACATTACAGAAAGAGAATTCCGAAATACTCAGAAACGTTTTTGAAAATTTCATGAACCGCAGCTGCACGATATACTCAGAAACGTTTCCGGATTTTTTTTACAGTGTAGTAAAAACGCAGTAGCCGAATGCTGAGGATGACGGTTAATTTTTTTTTCAAGTTTTTTTAAGGGACATCGATTAGAAAGTAAGAATTTCAAAGGTCTATTTTTCAATTTTCGCGTATTTGACATGCTATAGTGCGGGGGGGGGGGGGAGTCATGACTTTTTAAACCGCTATTAACATTATACGTCCGCATTGTGTTCAACACTTTATGAATAAAATGTAAACGATTTTAGTAATCTTTTCAGTTCACAAATTATTTTTGAAAGGAAGTATTTGAAATGCTACTTCTTTTCATTGCTTATGAAGTTAATTATCGAAGTTTATGCCCTATAAGGTGCCTTATTCCTAGCCGATTTGGTGCTTTTTATTGACATCCAAGCAGTTTCAGAAACCATTCATACCCAAAACCATAGTTCGTTCATAGGGGGAGGGGAATTCATTCTTAAGCATGACCTCCCCCTAAGATGGGTAGTCATTCTTAAGCATAAACTCCCCCTAAAATGGTAGTCTGTATTCGCCCCTGCTGTAGTGTGTCAGCAGCAATCCTGATACTTACACACAAACACATACACACATATACAAGTTTTTACCGTTTAACCTGCAACACCTCTATTTTCGCAACCGTTAGCTCTAGATGCAAACTTCAAACTGCAAACATGTTTAAAATAACATGCAAAGTTAGATATTAAAAGTTTGAAGCGGGAAAGAAATTTAGTTAAAATATACGAAGTCTAACTTTTTATATGGTCCCCAAGTCCCCTACATTACATTTAGAGAAATAATATACATTGAAAATTAATACGCTTTATAACATATGAACCGTTGATATCAAACAGTACAAATCAATTTTTTTTATAATTTGAACTTGCACCATCTGAAATTAGCTTTAAGCTCATTTTACTACAAACCAAAGTGATGACAGTCGTGGTTCAACCATTTACCGATGGACAGTAATCGTAAAAGAATCAGTGCAGTGCTTTGTGCAAAAGTAGCTACTACTCAAAATCTTGTTTCATTGACTTAGGGGCTGCCCATAAATAATGTCGCACCATTTTTCAGAAAAATTGACCTCATTTCCACTTTGTCACACGTCACACTGTTTTTCAGCGGATTTGACCTCCCTCCCACTTTGTCACACGTCAAGCTATTTTTCAATAAATTTGACCTCCTTTTCACTTTGTCATATGTCACACTATTTTTCAAAAAATTTGATCTCATTCCCACTTTATCACATGTCACACTATTTTTCAACATTCATGACCTCCTTTTCACTTTGTCATATGTGACACTATTTTTCAACAGATTTGACTCCCCTCTCACTTTACCAAAGGTCACGCTGTTTTTCATAAGCATATTGTAACATCAAAACCGTGTGATGTCACACTTCTTGTTCCCCTCTCCCTCCCCATAATCACTAACTATCACAATTTCGTGACCCCCCCCCCCTTAAATCTGTGGCATCATTTTGTGAACATTCCCATACACTACTTTTTCTCTCAACAGCTCATATATTACTGCAAGCACGTTTCAGAAAGCTAATCTAACAGATTTAATCAACTAACTGTAAAATCCAATCACCGTTTAATTTCACAGAATATCTAATGGAAGCTTATGCATTGATAAAACCAATATCCCCTAACAAATGAGATAAAACCCTATCTTCGAACAAAGCGTGTTGTTGATTAACTAAGCGAAAAACTGCCTTTTTTTACATAATTAAAAAATAATAATAAGTTTATTCATACGTATAAATAACTACCTTTATTATATGGTACTTCGGAAATAATATTTATTCACCAAAAAGGAATCAAGTAATACTGAGTAAGGTATAAATATTGATTATATTCCGTTGAATACTTGCCTATTAAGTCCACAGAGGCAAAGCCAACAAACTTAGTCTTACCTTTATGGCATCACAAATGTCAATATTTTACTTTTATCCATCCGCTTATTATTCCTGCCCGCTTTTCTTCGCTGTATTTATAGAAGTGGTTATCAGAAAAAAGATATTACAAGATGTTCGCTGTTAATAAGATCTTATTTTAGCTGCTGCCAACATAATTAAATGTTTTTCAGACTATGTTTTCGCTTTTTTTTTCAAAAGTGAAGTGCAGCTGTATATTTGACATGACACGCGTGTATTAAAAGATAATAGGATTTTTCCATCGGAAATGAATTTTGTTTTTTGTTTCACATTTTCTTTTATCATATTGGTGGTTGTTTTACTGACTGGTTAAGACATTCAGTTGTGTCATTTGTTTGATGAATATTTCTGTAACATTTTTTCCCCCGAAACTTTCAACCTTTTAGTTTCCTGGTTTAGGTGTTGACGTGTGCAAACAGAGCTTAAGTGTTTGCGATTACACGTAAAAGCTTTTAAGAGTTTAATTTTCAAGTTATGTTTGGATCCTTGAGATTACTCTTCAAATTAAAATCACTTAATTCAAGGTCGTTATTCAAAGGTCGTCGCTTGCTGTCTTCAAGGCAATGTTCTTTTGATTCTTGCGTAAGGAGTTACTTCAAAATAAAATGCAACTTATGTGTCATCGCCCTATCTATACAGTAAGAAAAATGTACAGCTTAACCACAAAAAATAAAAAATACCGTTTAAAAAAATTTAACATAAAAAATCTATTTATTTTAAGACTGATCAAAGGAATGTATTCCAAATAATTTATTTTAATATCAGTGGCATAAGGAATTTTTATGTTAGATGTGATTTAAAAAATAATTATTCATAATTACCGAGCCTAAGTGCTTGAAGTTAACTACGTGTGACATACGTTAAAAGGTTATAAAGGGATCAAATACTACAGTGATGCGACATAAAACTACATTTCCTAATTAATGTCCACTCATGTTATCTAAGATTCATCTCGACTCGCTATCAACCAACTACAAAACGGATAGATCTGCAACCAAGACCACGGCAAAGTAAGAACAATAAACAACCTTGATCGCTCAAAAAACTATTAATTATTCTTTTTTCACAAAAATAGTGTAAGATGTTTACATTTTAGGGATTGAAAAATGGAGATAGAAAGGCGATTTATTAAACGGGAGCTGTGTCTTTCAAAAACTAAAATCAAAAATTGTTCCTAACTGAAATTTTGAAAACTACTGAAAATCTCGAAAACGCACTTTAATTGAAAAATAAATAATTGCCATATGATTTAATTAAAGCTATAGTGAAAAATGTTTGCTTTCAATTTTAGTCCTTAAAACTTATTTTAATGTGGAATTCCTTTTGGAAGTATCTCTCTAATAGCATTGTTAAAAAGTTAGTGAAACAAGAAATAAACAAATTGGAGTGCTGATGCTATAAAGTTTATCCATAATTAGTGAACACTTTTTACTTTATTCATCCATTGTACTACTTCCAAGATTTCCCGCTTCTTTATTCTATTTATAGAATGCCGAGGTTTAGAAAGCCCCGCGATTTTTACTTCACTTCTTTGCTAACGAGATGTTGTTTATAGCTAATTTATATTTATGGAAAATTTAGTTTGGAGTTTTGGATTTTGCTTTTTTTTTTTTTTTTTTTGTAACCTTAATGCTTGAATTATCACGGTAACAAATACTAATTATACGAATTGCATGTATATTTTTGCTTATTTATGCTTTTTCTGGGAGGCACAACTACATTTTGTTGAATAGTTTAAATTAAAATAAACTAAATAAAAAACTAATAAGATTCTGCAAAAGAGTTCAATGTTTTAGAAGCCAAACAAACTCGTGTATTTGAAAGATCAGAATGTCCTTCTTTGGGAAACTGACGCACACTTTTTTTTTTACTTCCTTTTACAAAAAAGGAAGTATTGTACTCGCGAAAAAAATTTCACCCAAAAATCGGCCTTAATTTCCATTTTGCTCACCTCCTAATGAATGTTGAGTTTTTTTTTTTTTTTTTTCAACCCGACCACACGTAGATATGTGCCTAGGAACGTACAGACACCCGAAATATCCATTTTGATGATCCCCGAGTTAATTACAATGAGTTTTCTCGTGACATCTGTATGTACATATGTCTGTGCGTATGTGCGTATGTATGTGTGTATGTATGTCGCATAACTCAAGAACGGAATGTACTAGAAAGTTGAAATTTGCTACGTAGGCTCCTAGTGGGGTCTATTTGTTCACCTTCCTTTTTGGTTGCATTCGGATGCTCCAAAGGGGACTTTGCCCCTTTTTGGGAGGAAATCATTGTTAATTTCGATGTAAACTCAAGTGGTGTCATAACTTGGCGGACACTTGGTGATATATCGCCAGTCTTTTGGTCGCCAAGTTTTGTCGCCAACTTGGCGACTAATTTAGGGGATATTTTTTTTTTTAAAATCTGGTTTCAATTTGGGTACTGTTGATGATATTTTGAGAGTAAACTTTTGAATCATATTAAAACTGCCAATAATGAGAAAATGACATAAAATTAGAGTAAAAGGAAGTCATGTGATGCACACATCAGCTCGTTTTTTTTTTTTTTTTTTTTTTTTGTAAAACGGAAACTTGACTCTGCATTTGTGTCTGAAAATCTGATTAACTGATGATGAATTTGCACGAAACTATGTCTCTCTGCCTGATTGAAAAATTTAGATGCTAAATATGCAGGTTTAGTTGCTAGCATATTTTAGGGAAAATGTTCAGAAAATGATTTTTTCCAAGCAAGATGATTCTGTTGTGATTTTAATGCTTTTAAAAATAAATAAGCGTTAGTTATAAAAAAAATGTTTAATTTCAAGATTTAACTCTATGATTCCGGAAAAAATCTCAGTTACCCAGGATTTGATTGGATGTGTGTTATTATTCGCGTTAAGATTATTCTTGAGTGCAGCGGAAAAATAAAACT
This sequence comes from Uloborus diversus, assembly GCF_026930045.1. NCBI lineage: Eukaryota > Metazoa > Arthropoda > Arachnida > Araneae > Uloboridae > Uloborus > Uloborus diversus. Next base: position 40,253,186 of record NC_072732.1, read on the forward strand.
TTGTTAGGTTCTTTTCTTTTTTTTTTCCTGTTAACTGATAGAAAAAAAAAAACAATTATTTTATAGTATGTTTTTATCGCTACTGAAGTTCAAAAAATTAACTATTTACTGTCTCAAAAAATTTGGAATAAAATTTGACTAAAATAAATTTTCTAGCAATGTCTCAAAATAAAAAAAGTATATTTTTGACATGTTTTAAATTTTATAACTCTTTTTAGTGATTTGTGTTTTGACGTATGCATTTGCAAATCTATTCTGCCGTGAGAAGGTAGAAGGGCAGTACCTGCAATTTTTTCATTTTTATTTATTTACTTATTTATTTATTTTGAATTTTCGTCATCTATGGTATTTTGGCTTTGTAGTACAAGCTTGCTTATTTGGTTTCCGTCGAATATAAAGCAAGTTAAAAAAGTCGAAACCTAACGCTTCCTGTTGATCATGTGGAATCCCAAACGTGTTTCTTCAAATACTTCAAAAAACACACTGCTGCAGATAATGTCCTTGACCTCCCCACGGCAGTATTATTACCTCAAATCTACACCAATATTAATAGTTACCCCCAAAAATAATAATACCCCCAATAAATATCTTACCCCCAATATTTATAGTTAATCCCAAACGTGTTTCTTCAAATACTTCAAAAACACATTGCTGCAAATAATGTCCCTGACCTCCACACGGCAGTATTATTACCTCAAATCTACCCCCAATATTAATAGTTAGCCCCAATAATAATAATCTCCCCAATAAATATCTTACCCCCAATATTTATAGTTAATCCCAAACGTGTTTCTTCAAATACTTCAAAAACTCATTGCTTCAGATAATGTCCTTGACCTCCCCACGGCAGTATTATTCAAACTGTGGGAATTCATAAGCGATTTGATCTTCAATTTCATAAAAAATAATTGAGTAAATGGCTTATTATTGGGTGGTAAAAAATCCTATTCTTGATAACAATACTCTTTATCAAACTAGTTTGAATGCGTCACATAAACATTTTCTACTCTTCATAAGACAGATATAAGAGTGACCAACATTATTAAAGAAAGATCTATCGTAACCTTAGTAATGTATTAATCAGAATCTACTTACATAATGTTTTATGAAGACAATATGATAAAGAAAGTAAAAGCTAGGTTACACTAGGATTAGACCAGGGATTCCGAAATTTTCCAATTCGCGGCAAATTTGAAAAATGATAATTTTTTCTACTCGACATCTGTTACCCACACATGTATTGATACCATGGACGCCTCGCGGCCCCCCTCCCCAGGGTGCCGCGGCACACTGTTTGGGAACCCCTGGCAAAGACATATATAGCTAGGGTTTTTTATTTTTTCAAAATAAACGTGTATCTAATGTACTCCATGACACTTTTATAGGAGTGAAATTCATTATGGAAATTATAGCAATGAATTCTATAAAAAAATCAAATTTCTAAAAATGAATTTTTTAGGTGTATCCAATTGTAAATACATGAAATGCGTTTTAGATTCATTGAAAATACCTCTTAATACTCTATGTATGTATTGTATGTCCTTTCTCCAAGTGGTATAAACTAGAAAAAAAGAATAAATGTTTACTTTTCCTTTTCTTCAAGAGTATCTTCAAACCTAATGGCACAATTTCTCCCATCTACAAAAACAGCAAAGTTTTCTGCCCTCTTATTCTATCCTCAGATGAAGAACGATACGGCATCGATCGCCAAAGAGATAATCCCGCAATGCGCGCATTTGTTTCTTGAGTCCTCAAAATTTAGATTTGCTCTTTTGGGCGACTGCTGAGAGAATAAAAGACCTAAACGTGCAATTGTCTCGCATGACCAGGGTATTGGATTACATGAAAGCGCCATGCAGTCCGTATGACCTGGTTACGATGCCTGCATCTTTGCTGCCTATTATGCTGGACATAAAGGTTTCGCGCTTGGAGAGATTCGTTAGAACACGCAGGTGGGGCATGCCTAGAACTAAACGAAAGAGTTAGCAGAGCATAGTCAGCCATTATCCTGATTTCGTGTTCAGTTTTCTTTTCCCATCTGTACCAACAGTTAACGCCCAAACTGACTTCCGCGTGTGGTAACAGCTTCTTAGATTTGTATCCTTATTTTCACAGCTGAGAAAATTAGTGAGATTAGATAAATGGATCCTATTTGAACTTGTAACGACGGATATACAAAGTAGGTACTTAAGCTGCTCACTCTCAGAAACGCATGCTCAGATATCACGAAATTTTTGTCATACTTGGAAAAAATGGATTTATACGAAATGTTGCGAGAGAACGTTTCGTCAAATTGACAAAAATTTCGTGAGAATTAAACATATTTTTTTTAATTCAGCGAGAAAAGAATCATCTTAAATGACAAAATATGTTTTACTATTGAAGACTCATCGAAAAGGAGAGATTTATTTCTGAGATTATTTTGTTGCTTGGGCACATATTTAAAGAGCATTTTCCAATCCTCTAACGGGATAAAAGCACATAAGATTCTTGTAAATACATATCCTACTGTTTTTAAACTAGTGGTTAATCAATGTAATGCCACTGTGACACATCTAATCCGCTAAAAAAACTGATTGGGTACATATACCTCAATGGTTCCTTCTCCCCGGTGTACGACCCTGATACGAGTATAAGGGACGCTCGGGTTATCACAACAACTGCCTCGGGCACCAAAGGAGCCAGAAGGGAAAAAAATATGGAAACACTTTTATGTATGTACTCTTTTTAAACTTGGAAAAAATGGAAAAGTTCCGTTGCGTAACCAGGCTAAGGGAGCCTGGAATAGACATGTGAGTGGGGGCATGACACCAGTGGCTGACGTTTTTTTTCCCTACATATAACAGACATTTGAAATATCATTTCATAAAATATTTCTTTTGAATTTTTCGCATAAAAATTGGCAACTAAGGGGTTAGGTAATTAATGATATCAATAAATTCATATTATTGTAAGAAACATAAAAATTAGATTAAACTAAAATATTGCACTAAGTAATAATGTTCAATACTTTTCCCATTACTTTTAAAATTTGAATGAATAATTTTTTCTCTAGCTTTCAATTTGTTTTCTAAATGTGGGAAGTTTAGATCAATTGTTTGAGGAAAAGAGAGAGAGGTAGACATGTAGATGGGTCATTTTTTGCTTATTAAGTACACAACCATTAAGTGCGAGGAATCAGATGAAACCTTTTATAGAGATAAACATATGCAACAGATTCATGGAAAAAAATATTGGTCCTATTAAAAAATATATATATATATATATATATATATATATATATATATATATATATATATATATATATATATATATATATATATATATATATATATATATATATATATATATATATATATATATATATATATATATATATATATATATATATATATATATATATATATATATATATATATTATATATATATATATATATATATATATATATATATACATACATATTTTGAAAAGCATTATACCATCAGCAATATATATATATACCCGCACTTAAGCGTCATTTCCTCACTAGTGACGGAACGACGAATTCATTGAAATTTGATTCTTAGTAGTTGTCCCTAACTGACATTTGAGTTTATTCACATACAAATATATTCAAACGAGGAAGTAACACGATTATTCAGTTTCCGCGCATTATTTTTCTGTAAAAACAGATGTGTGGGAACGACGGACGCAAAATATGGATTACAGTCAGAAGTAAAAAATTCAGACAAATTAAAGACGCAAATATGTTGTAATATTTTTCTAGGTTTGCAGCTGAAAATTAGTGCATTTTGCTAAAACAAGAAAAAATATTTCGTTGCGATTCTAGAAAGGAAATGGACTATTGTGAAGGCATGATACTAACCGCTGGGGACAAACTTAAAAATAATTAAGCGAACTGATTTTGAATGAAAATTTTATTGTAAATATTTTTTTATGCTTATCTTCTATGTTTTAAAAAAAAGTCACAAAAATGTGAACTTATTGTTTGTTTGCTTAGAAATAATTTTTGTTTCATTTTGGACAAATGAGGGAATGACATTAGGGTACTTTAGACTTACATTAAAGACATTTGAAATAAAATATAGAAATGTTACTTTAAATTATGTTGTTAAACTTTATCCTAAATTATGTTGTAACCCTTTATCTTATGGGAGGAGCGTCCTAGCAAGAGTAATTCCTCATTCTTATTAAAATAGGCAAAAGAGGAATATTTAAGAAAAACAAATACTGAAATCTTGTGCTTTCAGAGCTACCAGTTTTAAAAGGTTGAGACGTTGCAAAGTTCCATAATGAGAGAGGAAACTAGTTTTCAAAATTAGGAGAAGGACAACAAAGACATTCTTTATGCCAATTAGGGCGTACTGATTAATTAAATGATCAGTATGTCCTAAGTAATTAAAACAAGTCTGTTAGACACATTTTTTAATTAATATTTATTTCTAGACTTGAGATTGAAGAGTTAATATTTACAAATGAGTTTACAACAATTGTACATTACATTTTCACTAGATCAGTACAACGTAGTCACAACAAAGTACAGTGAGTTTGTTCTTAATTTAAAAAAATAGTAAGGCTTTAGTGAAGGAGCCAAATATTTGAGCAGGAGAACTCCAAAAGAATATTTCCAGTGATAGATATTAAAACAAATATTTCTGCACTGGCAAAAACAAACAATGAACCAGTGCAAAGGAAGACCCAGGAAGATGTGGAAAGAAAGCACCAGAGCAAAGATAAGTACTCGATTGAGATTTCTAAATATCTTGGCATGGCTATGAATTATTTTCATAGCTAGAATAACAAATCAGAAACACTCTTTCAGAAACATGTAAAACGTTAAATGTATAAAAAGGAATCAAATGAGTTTCTTTTTGAACTTATAAGCTAATAGTCCTTAAAATATGTATGTATTTTTTTGTCAAAACGTCCTTGATTAATGTGCATACATTTTAAGTATTTTCTCTTCCGAAAAGCAAACTAATTGTTTTGGAGAACAGGCACTCGTAAGCGAAAACAGACACTTTTACTGAAACATCCTATTTTAACAGCACTGAAAATAATTGATGTATCTTTTCAAAGGCTGTCGTCATCTTCTGTTTTCCTCTCATGTTGGAATATTCAGAACGTCGATACAGATAGCACTTAAAACCTTTTTCAATAAAACAAGAAAGTGTTCAAAATTAACATAAATTCCTGTGCCTTTTTTATCCTGAAAAAATATCGTGTACCTCTATATGGAAGATGAATGCTTTCAAAAATATTAAATCCTGTAGCTAGATGTATCTACTACATGTATGAATAAAAGACAAGAATTTCCTTAAGAAAAACACTCTTGAGGTTGGAACAAAAGATGTACCCAACCAGTTTATGAATTCGTTTGATGTCCCAGAAGATTGCGACCATACACATACCAATAGTCACAGTTCATCTGTGCTAAAAGTTTTTATCCGTTGAAAAATATAAGATTAAAATGAATCCTGCTCAGATATATGGCGAAGCTTCTCATTTCTTTCTACGTAAATGTACCTTCATTCTTATATACACTATATTTCCTCAGCAATTGAAGTATCTTTTGCTAAGAACTTGTTACATTCACGATGGATTACTAAAACATGTTTTAGTAATGTCGAATATATAATCACACAGTTTATTTCACCTTGTTAATAAATAACAATAAATATCGCGAGGAACTAGGCAAGTATCGCTGGCGCTTTGGCGAGATGCAATCGCCTTGTAAAAATTAATGTTCGATTCAGCAACATTTCACATGTTCATGTCTTAAATGTTCACTTGACATATCGGCACTTCAATTCATACACTAATAAATTCTTTACCATGAGCAATCTTTATTTTCCTCACACGTAATCGGAATAGATCAGTTCCACTCATCTTTCCTTGACAACACTTTAATGAATCCACTAATGAGCCATTGGTACAGCTACTTTTAAAAATTCGGTATTGTCGTAAGATATTGAATTATCTTCCTTCGCTGTGAGATGTTTGACACGCATAAACAGAAATCCAGCCACCAAAGTTGAAATGGCCAATAGAAGCAATAGGAATACCAGAGCAACAGCAAAACTAGGTATTGACATACAAATGCCTTCACCGTCGGCTCGGGTGGCATATACAACAGTCTCCTTCTCTTCGCTTGGCAAACTGAAAGCAACATCGCCTGGTGCTACGACCTGAATGACTTTCTGAGTGGGAATATCCGTCATTTGCTCTTTGGCTTGACGTCTCTTCCTGTTGTGATCTTTAAGAGACCGAGGCATGCCACCCGTACCCCCAACTCCATAACCACCACCAACTTTGATGTTGTTACCTTTACCAGGCAATTGCTCTCCCTGTCGATTGAAGAACACTGGACCATATTCTTTGTCCCCACCATGACCAGCTTCGACATGATGATCAAGCGCATGATCATGATCACTGGCCAAGAGAGCTTGATGTGGATTTGCTTCAGCGTGTCCATCGGGACTTGCGTATGACACTAACTTGTTCTCGGAATAGGATGGATCCCTCGGTGCAGGTAAGTAACCTCCTCCAAGTTCTCCAGCGCATTGTGGAACAGGACATTCATATCTGCACACCTGAATTACACATTGGAAGTGGACATTCATAGAATCTGGGAACTTGAAGGCTTGGAAATAGGCATATGAAACCACAGAAGCAGAAGCACCAAAATTCTTTACTTTCTGGAAGGGACTCATGATCTTTGGTCTTACAACGCAACCGTATTCATCCACAAGTTGAATGGGCTGATGATGACCATCATGTGCGATACAGTTCCTTACCAACATATCGAACTTATTTTCTTCATCTTTAATAGCTAAAACCATAGTCATTGTTTGTCCAATTTTAACTATTCCAGCTACTTCGCTTGCCCATGGTCCTTTTCCGACTTGGATCTGCATCCAGCATTGGATGTTATCTCCGAGGAAATTGGCTGTGACGGCATCCAACATGTCGACTTGAAAAGGTCGAAAAGTCACCGCCTTTTCGTAGTAATCGTACCACGTGCATCGAAGTCTTCTGGCTTGATCCCAAATCTCTTGAACTTGAGGATCGTATTGGACAATAATTGTGTTTTCAATAAACAATCCAGTGCTTTGATCTGGCTGATTGTAGCCGTTACCTTGACTGCTGGTCATACCACAGCCTCCTAAGAAGATATCAAATTTGGCTTCAAGGTGTCCTGTTCCAGGGGGTAAGTGGACGCACTTAGGGTCACTGTAATGCCCTTTACTGAATATCATACCATAGAATGGTCTGTCAAATTCTATGTACACTTTCATGTGATTTTTCTCACATTTTACATTGAGTGCTTTGATTTGCGCCATATCTGGCCGTCCTCCAGGCCAGGGGTCGTGCCCTTGAGGAACAAGTCCATTCCCAAAATCTCCCACTCCATAGTCCCCTCTGTGTTCGGCCGGAAGTTGAAGAGATTCTTCTTGCTGAAGATCTTGAGCACTATCAATTTCTTTGGCCCATATCTAAGTAAAGAGAGAAAAGAAAAATGTTATTTTAAAAACATTAAAATTGCTACAATTGATAACAGTCAAAAATATAAAAACAATAAAAACGTTGCAACATAGTTAGGAAAAATTGGAAAATAATTCATTAGTAGCTATTTGCTTGAGAATCCAGTTTTAACGGGAGATTACGAAGTTGAAAATAAGAGTTAAATAGTTTACCTGCAACTAAATAATAAGCCCTTTGGCTTATTGTTCAGGTCTCTTAGTTTCACAGGTACTTTGATTTATGAGTATTTTACATGGAAAAATAAACAGCTGTGTTTTATCCAAAATTAGACAACTGGAACTAATGGAAGATCAGGTTAAAAAACGTCCCCTCAGGTTAAATGACTAATGAATAACAACAACATCACATAGCGACACGTTCTCTACACGCCAATTAATGTGCGTTTCAGATGGGATGGAGCATTATGTACACAGCACATGCAATAATACTTCACAGATAAGGTAATAAATGTGAAACCGGTACTAGTTCAGGATCAGAATTTAGGATAAAACTTGAATGCCTATGTGGTTACCTCAAAACCATATGAGTACGATAAAATGTCAAGATACATGTTTGAATCAAGAAGTTACATAAATAAATTTTATTATCGTGTTGTTTATTCCTTTGTATTAATTATTACTAAACATTGAATCTGCACATAAAACTGAACTTATTTTCTTATTCTAGTTTCACGTGCTCTTTTATCGCTTGAACTGAAACAAAAATACAACCAATAAAGCAATTCTTCTGGCGTTAAATGAGCGTCCAATTTGTAGTCAAAGAGTATTTCTACAAGTTACTGAAGTTTTTTCAGACTTACTATAAAAATCATTTTTTTGATAACTTGAAAAACTAAAAGTACAGATACATTGGTACACAGCTAGGGCCATACCCGGCAGTTTACTTTAACCTATATAAAACCGAACGCAATTAAAAAGTTTTCACTTAAGACGTTTTATCATATAAAAAGTTCATATGTCCAGGACCAAACGCATTATTATTTCTACAAAACTTTCAAACGTTTTCTTATAACCTTTTTCTTTCAATTAGTAATTTCTTTGTAATTGACGAACTTCAAAACACCATTCTTTATTTTTAAAGAAATCTACTATTTTAAGCATGCAATTACACGTGTAAATATTTAACTTTAATGCAATACTATTAATAGTGTTTCAGTTTTAATTTAAAAAAAGCTACTTCTAAACATCAATACTTGAAAATAAATACTGTAACTTTTCTTAGCTGTTCAGTTTTAGAAATTTTGTACGTATGAGTTTTTTTTTTAATTTTTATTTTAACAATAGTTTTTTCAAACATTGCTTAAACTCGTACATAAAAATTCCTTTGAAAAAAAAATACTTTTGTTGCTCATAAAAAAGGATTATAAATCACTAAATCAGGGAAATCTAATGCCTTAAATATATACTTTTTTTTTTCTTTTTCAAGTAAGGATATTTTTAAATCAAAAATAATCGAAGTCATGTCGTCTAAAAGAAGAAATAATTTACTCACTGTTGGCACAGTATTTTTTAAACATTCATCCTGTTTTATAACTGTAATGTATTGCTTAAAAAAAATAAACTGGCCAAAACTATAAAATATCACTCGTCTATTATATTTACCTGTATGCAGTTTGTTACACAAACATTTGTTTTGTGTAAGATAAATAAGATTTTCCGGATCTTTTAAGTTTGAATTCTTTTCCTACCTATTCTGCTACAAAATAGCAAATAGCTTTTTTTAATTTTATATTGCAAGAATAAGAGTTTTCATTCATTTATTTTAAGCCAATATACTGCCAAAATAAAATTTTAAAGTTTGGTTTTTTATTTATCTAGCACCATAAACATCAAAAACATCTTTGTATGAAACTAAATAGTCTCTATACGAAGTCTATGTGTATATATATATATATATATATATATATATATATATATATATATATATATATATATATATATATATATATATATATATATATATATATATATATATATATATATATATATATATATATATATATATATATATATATATATATATATTTATTTATTTATTTATTTTACACATATTCAATAAAAGAATACCCAAACACTTATTTCATTGAAGATACGCATACATTCATGAAAATCTTTTCAAAGCAAATGAGATTTTATTGTGTGATGTAAATACACTGTACCAGAACATAGTAAGGTGCTAAAGGTGCCCTTCTACCTCCTATTACCCAATTATGGGACACCTAACAGAACTTGAAATGAAGCACCTAAAACCCCAGAGGTAAATAAACCTGACAATGTAAACAAGATCTAAGCTTCCAGCAAGGCCAAAGAACGCCTTCAAGTTCCGACACCTTATCAAGAGCGGCCTTGGCATTGATGCTTCAAGGATCTTCAACATCCGTCTGCTTAATATGGAACAAAAACACGACGACTCCTCGCTGAATCCACGTTTACCCCAGTGACCCACAATTACCCTCAACTCACCTACTGCCGAAGGCTCTCTCTCTCTCGCTTTGAAATAAAGAAACAACCAGTTTTTAGTGGAAATTTTAATTTGCGGAGGATCCACCTTGTTCTGGCGAATTATCTTCCAGATTTCCCATCTAACCCACCAATCACGAGATTAGTTAAATTGAGGAGATAAGTTGTTGGTGCGTGCGGAACGTTATGAGGGATGCGTGGAACATCCGGCGTTTATTCTTATTTTTGTTAATCCGAGACAATCGAAAGTGATGTTAATCTTGCTGAAGTGGGTGCTTTGGTGCACTCAGAAAAGCTTAATTACCGAGTTGTTATCAGTTAGGATGTAGGAAAGTCCTCTTCTATTAATTTGGTTTGAACACATTGCAATAAATAGCTTTAGAAGTGCAACTTTTTTTTAAAAAATAATAAGAAAAACTTTTCTCGCGATGTTTAAGATAATCTGTTTTGATATTATGATTTCTCATCTAAAACTGAAACTTGGTAAGTTTGTTTCGACGCACGTAGGTCTGTCTGTGACACTCCTAGAGCCAAGATAGCTCGATCAATTTTCATGAAATGTAGCCCAAAATTAGTTTAGAGCATAGGGGTTGGAGGGGGGGTGGCTAATCAAAGTGTTCCTCAAATTTGATTCATTTGATTCAAATTTTAAACCAAAAAATTCCATAGAATTCCTCGTGTTATGCGAAGGGATTATTGTAACGTTTTAAATGTTGCACCGCTGGAAAACCCGTAAAATTTACGTTAAGTGAAATTTTCCTTTTTCGTTGAAAACCGAAAGTCGTAAATTAATTGAAAATAGAGTTATGGGCATTTTCAACTTACTTGAGCTTGTACATATTAAAGGCTTGGATGATTATTTTATTTTATTATTGCTATTATTATTATTATTATTATTATTATTATTATTATTATTATTATTATTATTATTATTATTATTATTATTATTATTATTATTATTTCGTGTATTTCATTTACGTAAAAATTATTTGTTGTTAAACTGCAACCAAGGAAGTTTACCAAAGAAATCTTGAAATGCCACAATAAGAGAATATTCACAAAGGTGAAATCTATTTTTATCTCAATTCTCGAAATGAACTTTTTTGATACTTTAGGTACACATAAATACTATTATGCGCACATATTTAAAATTTGGCACGATTGTAATTAGTTCATTAGTTGAAATAACATAACATGTTCCTAGTAATAGTAAAAAACACTCCAATTTTTTCGTTTTAAATAATAATTTAGTACAAATTTCTGAAGTTTAAAAAAAAACGAGTTTTCCGTTTTTTTTTTTGTTTTTTTAATTTTTATTTTTAAGGTGGTTTTGTATAGTCAAAAACATTTCGGTCCGTCAACTTAATCGTATATTAGTATTTGATAGAAGTTTAGTCCTCGATGTTGTTCCTTTTCAATGAAATTTGCTAGCGGTAAATGCGTAAGACTACTTTGACACACCGGAAATTTTCTGCTGCTTCCACTACTACACATCAGAAATGTCGTAAGAAGAAGTTAAATAATTTCTAGAATAAACTTTTGCGAAGTATGGATTTAAAAAAAATTTGCGGGATACAAATTCAAGAAGATCATTTCATGAGTTTCTCAACTTGTTCCCACTCTTTTTCCGAAGTTCTCAAGGTGAAATAACTCAAAATATTTATTTTATGAAAGCAAGGAAATACGAATTAAAAATATTTTTGCTCTTTAGTTAAAGAATAAGTACTATAAAATTCATGTAAGAAAATTCCCTTATATTAATCAAAACTAGAAAAAAATACTAGACTTTTTGAGACTTTAAGTAAATTAACTAAGAAACTTCAAATGTAATATTTCATAACATTTTGACCTTGTAACATTAAAGTTTCTAATGTAGATACTAAAACTGAGTACTACTTGTATTTTCAATCCATTTCTAAAGCTTTTACTCTTAATAAACGAGCTGATGTGTGCATCACATGACTTCCTTTTACTCCAATTTAATGTCATTTTCCCATTATTGGCAATTTTAATGTGATTCATTAGTTTTCTCTCTAAATATCACCAACAGTGGCCAAATCGAAACCAGATTTAAAAAAAAAAAAATCTGCCAACTTTGTCGCCAAGTTGTCGAAAAAAGTTGGCGACCAAAAGACTGGCAATATATCGCCAAGTGTCCGTCAAATTATAACACCATTTCAGTTTACATCGAAATTAACAATGACCCCTCCCCCACAAAAAGAGGCAAAAGACCCCCTTTGGAGCATCCGAATGCAACAAAAAGGGAAGGTGCACAACTAGACCCCACTGGGAGTCCACGTATCAAATTTAAACTTTCTAGGACATATCGTTTTTGAGTTATGCGAGATACATACACACATACGCACATACATACGTACATACAGACGTCACGAGAGAACTCGTTGTAATTAACTCGGGGATCGTCAAAATGGATATTTTGTGTGTCTGTACGTTCCAAGGCGTATATCCACGTGTGGTCGAGTCGAAAAAAAAACCAGCATTCATTCGGGGGTGAGCAAAATAGAAATTAAGGCCGATTTTTGAGTGAAATTTTTTTCGCGAATACAATACTTCCTCTTTTGTAAAAGGAAGTTAAAAAAACGCACGATCTAAGTAGGTTGAGTTGTTGCAATTGTAATTTGAAATATTCAGTAACAGAGACTTATCAACATATTTTTATGTGTGAGTATTCAAGCGTTCATGTAGCTGTCATGAGGTATGGAAAGTATTGTATGGGTTTCTAACTGAATTCTATGTCTGCGAAGCATTTAAACTGAATTTTATATTTTTAACTGATTTTGCGATAAGCGAATTATCTCAAAACATGTATGATTGCAAAGAAATGTGTGATTGCAAAGAAGCAAAAATAATGATCCGTAATGCAGTGCCTAATTTATCTGTTATCGGCTCCTAAATGGCATAACTTTAGTTATTTAAAAGTAATTTTGAAATTTAAAAATTCAAAATTTTAGTGGGCATGGAATTTTTGAACGGCTTTTTTAACGTAAAATTTTAGCAAAGAATTGCGATCTTCCTATACTTTGAAAACAATAATTATAAAAATGATGATAATGAATAATAAAAATAATAGTAATAATTAAATCACTTACTGCGAACTAAAATGCAACTTTGTTCTAATAAATACCATCTAAAAATACATCTCCTATAATTAACACAGGAAAGGAAAAATATCCAACATCCTTGAATTAAGTTAGCATGTACACTACCAATTACATCACTACTAATCATTATTATGTAAATACCAACTACAACGATAGTAAACCTAAAAGTTATAACATAATTAGTGCGTAACTTTTTCTTTACGGATGGAAAACTGAATGACAGTGAAAAAAATTAATCATTAAGAACAGGTTTTGCTGACATAACTTGGAAAGAAATCTTAAAAAGTTCTGATATCAATTTAATTCTCCTTTTTTTCGGCAATCCTTTTAATCAGGATTGTTGAACAACGCACTAGAAAATCCTCTTTATAACCCAATCACTTCAAACTGACGTCTGGGTCCTTCAGTCACAAAAGAAGTTTGATTACAGTCATGATTATGTTAAGTACCCATAGTAATAAAATCAAAACTTTCAACCGATTGTTCTTCGCTGTTTGAAAATAGAAACAAGAGTTTTTCTTTCGTGTTTTATAAGTGCTTTCGGAACTAGGACGCACGATAAGTGTTGCTAGTATTCGTATCCAAATAATGGAGTTGTATTCTAATAATAGGAGAATGTTTTTTGCAACTTGTATCGATCCGTGGAAGAACGGATCCTAAGATATTGAAAACGGAAAACTAGAAAAAGCATTTAGAAAAGTATGAGTTACTATGCTTTCCAAAGTAAAAAATAAAAACTATTTCCTGTTAAAAACAATATTTAAATTTAAAAATCCAAATCTTATATTTTCCAACTTAATCGCATTTAGAAATGACGCAACAAACCATGCAATGCAAGACGGAGAGAGATCGTAGTAGCTAAACGTTAACCTCATACGATCAAGGTCCATTGTTAAAACCTTTGGAGTTAATAGATTCAGAAAACCATCAGCGCGTATTTTGTGTGATTATGCGCCTGTTGAAGATTCCTGAAGTATATATTTGGCTGCGATACCCTTTCGGCTAAATTAAATTCTTAATTCAATTTCGCCTCGTCAGAGCCCTAGTACCTCATCTGATTGGAAACTTCGTAGTTCTATACACGCGAAAATTCTCTAGTGGTAATGGCCAACTACCGACAGGGGTACCACATGAAGCAATGTTGTCCAGTCTTAGAGGAATGTGCTAGGTCGGAAGGTGGTAAGGGGCTGTCCACAAATGATGTCAAGCTATGAAGGGGAAAAGGTTCGTTAAATTACGACAATTTGTGACAAGGGGTATGAAAGAGGAAACGAAAACTGTGACATCACGCATTTTTACAAGAATATGTGTTTGATAAATAACGAGGCGTGTGACAAGGGGGAGGGGAAAGAGTGGGAAAGGTGAAATGTAACATTTTGTGACAAAGGGAGTGGGAGGGTTAAAAAAGTTGAAAACAAATGTGACACCATTTATATATGGACAGCTCCTAAGGAAGCAATGCACAGTCCCAGAACTAACAGCAACAGCAAAAACCATGCAATGCAAAGCAAAATAAAACAGTATTTAAATTGCAAAGCGAATCCGTTTTTGAAATAGATGTTTGCACAATTGAATCAGACATGCAAAACGATACTGTGATTAATTTATCAATTCGAATATTCAAAATATTTAATTACGCTCAATAATACTTGATTGTTATTGTTGAAAAAAAATCAGTTACACTTTTAACGAAATCCCAAATTAAATTGTAGTGTTAAGTTTACAGTGAGATGATATTTGATCATACGCTGTTTTGTGTTGCTATGCCACCTCTAGATGTGCTAGTAACAGACAGAGCATCAGTAATCATTTATAGCTGGAGTTGGGATTTTTCTGTTTGGGGTAACTTTTTATCTTTGTGAATGACAGAATATTCATAAATTTTAAAGCGACACAGATCAAATTCTTGGCATATCTGTGAAGAAAAGACTTTGATATATCGGTAGCTGTTTATACGAACAATTTATTGAAAAGAACAGCTCTTTCAAATATTGTCCAGGATATTTATGATGATTGTCACTGACTGGAGACACTCGAAGGTTCCAACTTCTCAAAATTTATAAGGACGTTTCGAAACATGAAAACGGAAAATACAAAATTATTTTATTGCTTCTCATTAAAAGTTGGGTTTGTTGTCTACATATTGTTGTCTCAGTAAGCCGCTTACCGTACTGTTTTCCTTCATTTTTTATTTTTCTCTACCAATCGAATCATTTTTCTACAGAGATATGATTAGTTTGTAAATTTTATTTTTCAGTATTGCAAACACTTAATTTGAAAATGCTAGAGTGAGTGATAATTTTTAAAATCGTTTCGCAAATGAAATTTTACTTTCTCCTATATATTTCCCCTATTTCTCTAAGTTTAACAAACATATTAAGAGAAAATTCCTAGTATAAATACGGTTAAGAATTAAGTTACCTTTAATTAAAATTAAAGGAAACTAATACAACGTTAACAAGCACAAATGCTTTTGTCGGATATCTTTTCATCGATACGCAAACTTCTTTTGCATTAGAAAAGGGATTCCTTGTAATCTCTAAAACACTGAAATTTCCTGCAGATTTTTGCATATTTAAGCAGCGGCATTTTCTTTATAATAAGTTATTTTATAAAGATTTTACAATGAGAAAAAATTTTCTACTGAAATCATAGGGCATCGTCAGCGAAAAATAAACAGTTGATCACTGATACTTGATCTGTTTCGTCTTTACAATTACAAATCGTGATGCTCAGACACACAGAAATACGCTCGTACACACATACTATTAAATTTATCATCCCATTTAGAGGCAGCTCGATACCTTAAGCGAAACCAATAAGGATTAATCCATTTGTTTTCCAGAAAATATTTATTCGTACATTACATTAGCATATTGAGGAAATTTCGCTTGGTTTTAAAAAAAACACAACAAATCGTACGAAAATAATTTAAAAAAAAAGAAAGTTAAATATCTACTTATAACTTAATTGCGGAAGATTTCGACAGGTACTTACAGGGTGGTAACTGATAATCAAAGCAGTGCATTGTGTAAGAAATATGAAGAATGCACTGAGATAAACAATACTAAAGGTACTAAACACACGAACAATATACAATAATACATTTCGCCTTCCCGCAACAATGAACAATTTGCTGAAGTAAACTAAATTTTGATAACCATTTTCTGCAGAAGAATCATGAAACCACTTATTACACTTTCCAACATGTTTCCCCCTCTTCCTTCTCTCAGGCAGTATTTTCATATCACTAGGGAGCTCCGCCCCCTGCTAGCTGAACTCGCCAGATCCCATGAAATCTCACAAATGTTGAGATGTTCCAAACGGACCTTACATTCTTTCACATACGCTGACACATACACATGAAAATATGAATCTTTTATTATCAAGCAAAAATGAGAAGAAAAAAAAGGAGAAATGGAAAGAAATCAAGAAAAAAAAACTAAAAGTATTCTGAGTATGTGATGCACATTTCGTTTCATTGCGCCACGCCGGTGCCAGTTTCAGAGACAAACTTAAAAAATAATTTATTTATTCATTTTTCGTAATCGAATTTGTACTGATTTTGCTTACTGTTATATTCTTCACTGTATATACTTATAACAGCTTAGTGGTTATGGCAGAAGTAAATAATTATGAACCAAAACTCTGGTACTGCTTAGTGGTAGATCCTTTTCGTAAGTCGTTGAGTGCTCGAAATCAGAGGATTTTGAAACCACGAAATTGATAAGCGATACTTAAACATTAAGATGTCAACAACATTATAAGCTGAAAAATAATTATAATTTAGCTTTTTTTTCCTTTGAGCGTTTAGAATGATAATAATAGTCAGCAATAAGTGCCACAAGGAAAGCTATTTACTATAAATAAGTGGGTACGAAATGCGTCATTATACACAACACGTTTTCGTAATACAATTGAAACTAGTTTATTTGCTCCCTTCTGTCCGGATATCCGGTTAATCCGGATAAAGTTTGCAGAGTTTTAAAAAAATTTTATCTTCACGTAAATGACTATTTAAAAAAAAGTATGGCTGCTGAACTAATATAGTACAGCACACATTTGTTGTTTTGTTTTCAGTAAGTGTACAGTTACTCGATTGATCGTGCAATAAATTAGAGTTATCTAACATAAAATGCACATGGAACTTCTGTCCGACACCAATCTCGTGCACAACTATAAATTGATAAGTAATGGCGCGAAGCAATCCTGTGTAGTTTTATTGCAAGGCACAGTATTTTGCTGCGATAAAAAGTACGTCTGCTTATTTACGAATGTGTTTTGGTTATGACCCACATTATCTGGATTTTTCGGATTTCCTATCATCCGGTTGACTTCGGTACCAGTTAGTCCAGACAAACGAAGTTGTACTGTATTTAGTTTGGCCATTTTTTAAAATCTTAGAACCAGATACAATTTTTCAATTTTCTAAAGCATAAATGATATTTTTTCCCAAATTATAATTTATATTTAGAAAAAAAAATGTTTCAACTTATATGAATCATTGCACGGTATATAAAAAACAAACCGCTCATACAAACTTTGTGAAATTGTTACACATATATCATCTAAAAAATTTCTTATATAAGTTTTTCAAAATCCATTTTACTAATTTATTGAATGTATCATTTAAATATGAAAGCATGGTTTAACTACCCGAAAAATTCTATATTTTAAAAATAAAAATATCAGTTCAAAAATATACCTAAGCCGTCTTAATCGTAAAGTGTAACCTTAAAAAAATGTAATCAGTTTACCTGAAACTTAAAGCTAGAAAAGCCCAAATTTAATTAAATCTTGAAATATTCCCACTAGAAAAATAAACTACACTCCGTTCGACGTATCTTGAAACACATTTGCAATAAAAAATCACATTATTTGCTTTTAAATTCTAAATTTGGGAGTGTAAAATGCATTAATAGTGGTCGTTATGAAGGAAAAATATTTCTTACATTCCAGAGTTTCTATGATAAAGACAAACTGGTTAGATTTTTCTCCATCAGGTTTTCATTCCATGAAAATAAGAAGGATTCTTATGCTTTGTAATCCACTTCGAAATATAAAAATTAGTTATTTAAAACTTCTTTCACTTTTTGTATTTAGTTCTACCACAACAAACACAGAACCAGAAAACACAGGAATTTCCTCCTCGCCGTCACTTTCCAATGCTTCGGAAAATAAATAATGGAATTTACTAAAAATGTATATAACAATAAGAAATTCATGCACAAACTAGGCTGTAATTTTCATTGTAATAGTGTCCTTTTTTTTAAGCAACTCCTTTTTAACGTCGATAAACTTTATTCAGTGTAGATTTTTTTCTTGAATTATTTTTGTTAATTATTGACAAATATCGTTTAAATTAAGTTTTTAATGTATTTTTGAACTGATTTTATTAATTATTGGTGAATATTGTTTAACATAGAATATTCAAGCATTTTTGAACATATTTGCTTGAAACATGAAATAAGGTATATTTAAGCGTTACGTAAAGTTTCATTTTAACATTTTTCAGACCCTTTAACTGTACGTCTATTTATTTGTTTATTTTCTTCTTTATTTATTTATTTTTTTTAACTGATTCGATTTTGGCATCAATAGTTCAAAAGAGGTGGTGTGATCAAACGTTCTTTCTTGTTTATGAAGAGAGCTAAATCTCAAGAATTAATGTTACGTTTTAGATGCATTTTGGAAGAAACGTGAACCAAGTTCTGATTCAATTTTGGCTTTAACCACTGATTCTTGTCATCGTTTGCTCAAATAAAATTAGCTTCCTTAATGCAACAATATGAAATATAACTCATATTAAAATGTCGACTGCTCGAAGAAAACATCTCAAAGACTTAAAATCTTTATTTGTTGCCATTTTCTATTTGTCAACAAATAAAATGTTTGTAATTAAAATAAGCAATAAGGAAATAATTTTCAACTTTCGCTCTCTGATTCTGCTTTTTCGATAATTTTGAAACTCGTGCTGTCGTCAAATTTTTGCGTGCGTTATTTTATTTTGTTAACAATGTTGTTTTATGGTAACCCTATGCAAATAGATAGGGAAAATATTCCTCACGCTGGTATTAGTGCCAAAAGTTTACGCTAATGAATTAACTAACTTCTAACTAATGTGTCATTAACTTCCCAGTTCGAAATATTTCCGCTTTTGCGAAAGTAGAATTTTGTTGTAGCGATTATACGTTAGATTCAAGAATTCATAATATTGATTCAGATATTGATACAGAAGGAAGTTTCCTGATAGCCACAACTTACTAGTTGAGGTTAACTAAGCTTCCGATGATCAATTACAAACGCTTCATTTCATTGCTGCTTTATTTTAAAACAGTCAAGTTGTTTCTCAAAGAAGATGAGATAATAAATAGCGCGTTCCACTTTTTCCGAACACTTGTTGCTTCTTTTTTTGTTTACCTCCATGCTGTGAGTAATCTTCGTCTTCAGATTTCGAGGCCATAGAGACGGAAATGCGGGAAGTCGTGTTCCAGTTATTGTTTCAGACTGGAATTACGAAGAATTAGGAATTACCCGTATTCTTTTACGGAAATGGATGTATCCTGACAATAATAGCTTACCACAGCAGATGATTCTTTTTCAATTCCGAATTCTGTTTTCCGAAATATTTTTTGCAAACAAAATTTCAACATATGCAATTCTACGTATAAAATTATTTTAGAATTTCTCTATAGCTTGCTTTTAATTATAAGAGTTGAAGAAACTTAAAACATCCTGTGAAATCAAATGAGTACAGTAATTTGGAACATATAATTATCTCTTTCAAGCTGAATTTAGTACCATTACCATTATTATTTTTTTACGGTTAATATTTGCAAAACATCTCTTGAGCATCATTACCCCACAAATCCTTGTTAATTACTGCGAGATAAAAGATCTTGCTTACATTTATTTTATGAAACAAATGTAAACTTACTTTCTCAGAAAGGATTCGCAACTCCAATAAGCTATGGGGGAGCTGCAGCCACTGTCCAATGGCGGATGAAAAAGGTAAAACAAACGCATGCCATAATTTATAACTTGCTTTGACACTTAGTAAATGACAGTAATTTTTCATCGTGTTTGTGGGAAGCTTTCTCTTCTATTCTTCTGAAATTACATTACACCACAAACTGTCTGAAGCCTGTAATTTACCCCAAAGAAAACACGTGGAATGGAATGTTTTACCTTTTTCTTTAGTATTGTTAATCACCGCAAGGTAGCGTATTCGAGCTCTGGAGTTGCGAATTAACTTTCTTTACGTTGCATGTTTGTGTGTGTGTGTGTGTGTGTGTGTGTGTGTGTGTGTGTGTGTGTGTGTGTGTGTGTGTGTGTGAAGAATAAGTCTTAAAACAAGAAATAAAACGAATTTACTGAAAAAAAATTCATAAAAACCCAAGAGTTAAAAAAAGCATCGTTATTCGAAGATCAATTTTTTTCGTAACCTTAAATTGAAGGCAATCAAAAAAGATATGTTCCGATGTTTTTCAGGGTTATCGTTGTTACTATCATTTGTAAAGCTTCGTTTTATGATTTAAAAATTCAGTATCTATCTTATGAGGTATTGCATTTAAATTGCAGATTATACAGCTACTGCTTAAAATGCTTTGCAAACCTATTCACATTAAGTGAAAATATCTCATATTGATTGGTTTTTAATTTTTATTGAATATTGAAGAATTCCTTTCGCTCCCCCCCCCCTCCCCCAATTATTTATTACTACCCTAGGATAACGGTAGATATGTCTAAGTTTTAATTTTAACATAGTAATTCATAAACAGATTTGAACTTTTTAGATATAAAATATTTTTACCCTGCTCGTATTTATTCATACAGCTTTTTGCATTGCTTTTAAGGGCAGATTAATTAAAGGTCTGATAACAAGAATAGTCGATATTTTATCCCTTTTCTCTTTAATATACATCGTGTTTATTTTCTGAGTGTATATTTTTCCTTTTCTTTCAGCTATTTGAGCAATTTTCAGCCCACGAAAACAAAGAAGAAAGATACAAAATAATTTTTATAAGTCCAGATCTGCTTTTGGTTTAAACGGTGTAAATTTATAGTTGCACACGCACATTTTAAATGTGTTGTAAACATCATAAGAAAATCATCTTGCGCATTGAAAAACATGCTATTAATGTTATTATAAATGAGAAGACTTCTCAGCACAAATTTGAAAACGTTTGGTAGTGTTGGGCACGTTTTAGGACATTTCCCAAGCTAACTAATACTCAGAGTATGTCCTGCGTATCACCTTGTGCTAGAAGAAGTATTCGGCATTAGTTTAACTTGCTGTACGCTTAGGTCTTCAATAAATCTTCTCTTTTCTTTTCCTCTTTCCTTTTATATAAAAACATTTTCCTAAACATTGTATCTCGCAAAAACGTTTCTGAAATAAATTAAACTAGCAACTAATTATTGAGACAGCCAAAAAAAAAAACTACATTTTCCACCATTTAGGAAATATTTCTTTAATTTTCAAGGTAATTAAGCTAATTTAATGTCATAAATGAAAAGAATTCTTGAAACATAGTTTCAAGATGATCATTAACGCCTTCTTTTCCTGCATTTAAATTCCGTTGCATTTTATTTCAGAGTAATATTTTAAAAAGAAAACCGCAAGTTATTCTTTTGTGAAGATATTCTTTTCTATGTCAATTGTGGTATTCTAAATCTAAAGCATTCAGTTTTTGAGGTTTTCGGTTTTAAACTTGTTAGCATTTTTTCCTTTGACAATAAAATTCGTAACAACTCAATAACTCTTGATATATCTAAAATAATAACAACAACAATGCTATAATTAAAAAAAAATTGAGTTTTGGAATTTAATTCCAGTTTTGGAATAAAAGTTCTGAAAAAAAAATTTTTTAATTTTTTTTTTTTTTTTAATATTTTGTTTATCGTTCTATAAAATAGTTGATTGTTGCAAGTTTGAAAAAGCTACCTTTGCATAAATGTCAAACAACGTTTACACATAAGAAATACCTTTTTACAGATAAACAAAACTACTAAATGTATTAAGAAGTTAAATCGCACAAATTTTCTGCAGTCACGTGTTTCAGGATTACAAGGAAATACTTTTACCTTTACAGATATTTTATTTTCCCTTTCTATTATGTGAAAAGAACGCAACTAAATTGCAATACTGAAAGTTATTCCATAATGTATATAAAGAAGTTATCAGCGCTTTTTTCGACCGTGCGTACTTCAGCAAAATATACGTAAATAGCGTATGCGAAAAAAAATCAGTAAGATGCGAAAAGATTTATCGCTTTCAACATAACAATAGCAATATTAATAAAAGCAATAATTCTAATTTGAAACATCATTTTATGTTTGCATTCCTATTCTCAAAATATTTATTTAAAAAATAATAATAATTTGAATTTTGACATCTTGAATTCAAATTATGTTTTTCGCAATCACGAGTGTGTGTATGTAGGCGTGTGTGTTTTTGTGTGGGGGTATGTGTGTTTGTGTGCAGGGGGTATGTATGTGTGTGTGTGTAGGTATGTGTGTTTGTGTCTGTGTGCTGACAAAAGTGTGTGGGTAGTTGTGTGTATGTGTGTGTAGGCATATGTGTTTGGGTCTGTGTGCAGGCATGAATGTGTGGGTAGTTGTGTGTATGTGTGTGTAGGTGTCTGTATGTATGCGTGTGTATAGGTGTATGTGTGTGTGTAGTTGTGTATGTATGCGCGTGTGTGTAGGGGCAACTTGGAGATGGCTTTCGCTAGAGGAGCAGAATCGTGAGGAGCCGGTCGACGGTGATTGTGCGGAGGGTGGCGGCGGGAAAATAAAATGATAGGACGCCAAAAACAGTCAAATGAAAGCAATAAGCAATCGTGATTGCTCAAAAAAAAAGCAGACAGCACATTTCATTTCATAAACGTTTTTAAATGGTTGTCAACGGTGGGACATTAGCCATGTTGTGCTCAGCAAATAATGGTAAAAATAAAAATAATAATAACCCTCGGTAACACATTTCGTTTCATAAACATTTTAAAATGATTGTGAATGTTGTGACAGTCATTTTCAAACGTTTAGAGTAACTTTACACGTGCTACCTGGGATAAGCATAAATTGGTAGACGATAAATAGAAAATATACCAATAGAGTACTTTTATCTGTATTTTTTTAATTAAAATTACTTTTAACACGCTGACGACATTTTTCACAATTTCAATTCATTTTCGAACGTTTAAAGATAACTTTATGTAGGCTACCTGGAATAAGCATATTTTGGCAGATGATAAATAGAAAAGTAGAGTAATTCTATCTGTTATTTTTTTTTAATTAAAAATACTTTTTGACACGCAGACGATATTTTTCACAATGCATTACTAGGCTGCTAGCTGTACTAACACGTCATAAGCGAGAACATTAAGCAATTTTGTTTTCTCAAAAAACGATCCACGTTCATGGGATCTTAAACAGTTTTGAAAGGTGTGCTGCTTTATGAGTGCATAAGTTTGGACATTTCAAATATAGAAGACCATAATAGCTGAAAGAGAAAGGAGTACCTTAATTAATTTTTCTCGTAAGCGATGACGTCAAATGACGTCATTCAAACAATTGTGGTCCTTTATTGTCAACAATAATTACATTAATTCTCCCCCATTCAGTTTCCCAAACAATCCAAGTTTTATTTACTTTTACTGCAAAATGTTAACTTTTCCCTTTTGAGCATTTGTTTGTCTTTCTTTTTACTGCTTTATTTATTTTGCGATGAAATAAACGTTGTTCTTTAGTTAGTTGTACTTATGAAAGGAATTTTTTGAAGCATTTTAGAGGATCGCCTTTTTTAAGAAGTTTTTTAAAGATAAGTTTGGAGCAGTTTGGCAGAGCAATCTCTGCATTCAGCCAGCATAGACTGCAGATTTAAATTTCTTTGGGACTAATACTGACGCTCGATTCAACAAACTCTTTGGTTGCACAAAAAATAAATAAATCGCAATTTCATGAATTTGTAAAGTTCGAAAATCAAGCGTTATTAATAAGCGTATAACATCGAAACCAACTGAAGCCATTTTTTTTTTAAATTATAGGAAAGACAAAAAGCATTTCACGCTCTGCTCCAATCAATTTTTCAAAGGATTTTTTCTATTTTTCGTTTGAAAAACATTTGGAGTGTGACTTCAGTTTTATTTTCTTTCTAAAATCAGCAGTTTGTCTATTTTTTTACAGACAAAAATAATTCATATTGGGTTCGTTTTGAAATGAAGCTTCTTTTTTTTTTTCTTTTCTTTTTTTCATTTTCTAGTTAGTGGAGTGGTCTTTTGCCCATGTAGACACCTTGTACTTGTAATAAATTGCTTTAATTTTGTGGCTGCAACGTTTTATCTGTGCACGTAACAATATTGTAATAATAAATTACTTTACTTACATTTTGGATTGAACAAGCTAGTACATGGCATAAAGATGAGAAATCATGTGAATTTAAGTGGAATTTGAATGTAAAATTGAAAAATAAAAGTAAAAGAAGGCTGACCTTTTTTATTAATGTTTACATTAAAACCAGATGTATCCAAACTGTTTTTATCTGTAAATAATCAGGCAATACAGCTGAAAGAAAAGTTGTACACAGGATCTAATTACTGAATAGGCCAACTTGGCCAAGATCCCGCTTTTAGAGGCCATCAAATGGCTGAAATTGTTTTAGCTAGTAACTAAAGTTGCGTGTTTTAACTGAAGAGGAGTCATCAGAAAAGTGTTTAGCCTAGAGACCCCAATATCTTAATTGGGCCTGATTGCATACACCGAAAATTTGCAAAAAAAAAATGTCTTTTTAAAAAATCGCTTCCAGAACGTAAAGTTTGTTGTGTCTCTAATGGATTTTTAAAAATCATGGATTTAAAACGTTAGAAATAAATTCAACTTGTTCAGGAAGGATGCAACTTGTTTTAGTATCAAACGCTTCATTTAAAACTTAATGAATTTCGTTACATTTCTAGGATTTGCTTATTAATTCAATTGACGGATCATCAAACCACACCTTCTTCTTTTGCCGGTTAAACGAAATGAACCGCGAATAACCTGGAACAGCTCAGCAGGGTCCGTAAAGTGGAGCAGGAAACGGAATCCAGAAAATTATGCGCGCTGTCATGCATAAGGAAAAAGAGAAGATTAATTCATGCCTTCTGCCAAAGGTTTTGACAGAAGCTCAAACGGGGTGATTTATTAGTTTGTCCGCAAAGAAAGAAATAAAACGACCGAAGTTTAGTTTTAACAAACAGGGGAATAAAAATAGCTTCAAAAAAAAGAGCGACTTCTGAATTGTTATGATTGGAAATTTTGTGGAACTGGCAAAATTTCTGAGCATGTGAAAAAAAATTTTTAAGGTTTCAGACAAACTTTGTTCAGATTTTTTAATTTATATTTTGAAATATGCTATGTCATAGCACTTACGTGGAGCAAGGATATTCCATTCTATTCTGCATTATTCTTTCAATATGGGAACAACTTTTTCCATTTGTCAAAGCATTTAACGCAATTGCATTAGAATCGATTATTTTTAGTTCTAAATAGTTAACCATTATAATTGTTTAGTAAAGTAGTTAGTATCAAGTAGCTTACTAATTTCTTTTAGTCAAATAATTAGAGCTCAAGTGATTTAGTAATGTATTTCAGATAAATAGTTAGTTATAGTATACTGTATTCATTTGGTTATTAGTTAAGGAGTTTATTCAGCTAGTTAATCGTCAAGTAGTGTTAACAAACATACTGATTAAACTGTTTAGTTAACTTGTCACTACTCAAGTAGTTTAGTATTTATAAAAAGAAAAAAGCCTTATATTTATGTTTTAAAAACAATGTCTACCATAAAATTATTCGTATTTTTACTCTGTCAAATTTTAAAACAACACAATAAACAATACGTTAAGTGAGGGTTAAAAAGTCTAATCACAATCTTATAGTAATGGAAATACATTAAGTGGCTTGACCTACTGAGCATACTCTCTCTGTGCTGCTACTACTTTAGAAAATGCAATTCCTGGTTCGAACGATTGAAAAATTCGAAAA
Source organism: Uloborus diversus (assembly GCF_026930045.1). Taxonomy (NCBI): domain Eukaryota; kingdom Metazoa; phylum Arthropoda; class Arachnida; order Araneae; family Uloboridae; genus Uloborus; species Uloborus diversus. The sequence goes on from NC_072732.1 coordinate 40,279,337, forward strand.
ATTTGGAATTCAACAACTTTCGGGAAAACAAAATCCTATGATATCTCTGGATATCAAAGTATCCAGTATCTCTTTACGAATTCGGAAAAAACTCAAAGCACAACTGTATAGATTTCTTTTTTTAAAAAATGCTATTTTTTCTTTGTACTTCTTGAAGAAAAACTGTTTGGTTTTATTCAAACTAGATCACTCAACTTTTATTTTTAAGAAAGATTAGTGTGGATACCAAATTTTTGCCTGTACGAGTAATAAAAATCTTTATTTTTAATATTTTAGTAACTAAAAGGGGGGTACTAATACTTTCCTACGTGCATTGCAAAGAATACTTTTTAAACACGTATTTTTTTAATGAGTTATTAGCTTTTTTTATACATTCTTTTCTTTACCTATAAAGTATAAGACATAAAAATTTTAATTTGAGAGAAATGTAGAATATTTCTATCAGATTTAAAGAAATTGGATGCATTTGCTGGAGCATAAAAGCTATTGTTATTTTGCAAAGGCTTTGTTTCAATAGTTAAAAATACTCCAAGTAAGAGAATGTGGGACAAAGTGAAATAACGGGGCAAAGTGAAATGGTAAAATATTTACTCTGCTTCTAGCACCACCTATCGTCTTCACTATGTAGTAGCACGTGTGGTCTATTCCAGTCAAGAAATAATTATCTCAGAAAATCAAGAAATATGACAATACAAGCAATTTTTAAAAAATTGATACTCTTATTGTAATATTTTGTTGAAAGTAAAAAATTGTTTTGTCATTATTAAATGATAAGTTCTTGTTATTAACAGTTTAGATATTAATTGAGATTTAATAATATTTGGTGCAGTATTTATTTGTTTAATATTAAGCTTGTTTGTATTTTAAATGCTTCGTGAACAACAAGTTTGTCAAGTGCATACGCGGCAAAATAGGGTTTCCAATCCCGAAATCCCGATCTCGAATCCCGTGAGATCCCGCATGATATTTAGCGGGATTAATCCCGCGGGATTTCCAATCCTGCATTTTTTCTTCCATTTAAACGTTTTCCAACTTTTGCCTCTCATAATGACTATTTTCACAAGCATCACCTGTTTGAATCACCTTCCTCTTATATCTGCAAGAAGAGCAGGAAAAACTCTGTGTCTCATGTGATGAACTGTGGAACGGACAGCAATTGAGAAAATGCGTGCGATTTAAAAACATTTTTGGAAAAAATCACTCAAGTTTAAAATCTAGTTAAGCTTTAGAAAAAATAGTATTACTGTTTGCTAAACCCGCTGGAGTAGCCTGAATGCAAAGTTGGATCAATTCTGTTCGCTTAAGGAATGCGCTCAAAACCTTTAACTTACACAAAATGCACAACATTTTTCTCAACAGAAGAAAGCGATGAAAAACCTGGCATTATTCATGAATTCGGCACGACTCTAAAACAGGAGACACAAACTTGAATGAAACACAAGATGACTCTCATGACTGCAGTAAATTCAGGTGCCCAAGTTTTTGAATGACTCTTTAAAGTGAAAGGTAAAATTAGCGAAGTTATCCACAAACTTTTTCCTGAGACTGCGACTTGGTGATGCAAGTTAAATTGGATATAGCAAAACACGTATCCAATAGACATCGTTTTTATTCGAAATTTGTAGTTCTTGAGCAAAACCCAGCCATAAGCAAAGACAAATCTACTTCAGAAGGTGATGAAGCTAATAGGGATCTTTTGCTAAATATCTGCACTTATTTAACCTCAGTAAAATCAATTGCGCTGGAGCAACAGCACGTATTTTCGTCAAGAGCATTATTTTATGAAAAAAATTCTTTCTCCTTCCATACGAGCAATGCTTTCTTAAGACACGTTGGACTTTTTAGGCACACTTTGCGTACAAAACAATAATTGCTAATTGGGATATGTTTTGTAGTGCTCTGCAATTGGTGTACAGAATTCGGAAAAACTACTAATTCTAGTAACTAAAGCAGTTCTTCCTAAAATGCACAACTTTTTCTATTTGACATTTAAATAAAATTTTGAGAAAAAATACTGTCATTTCCGCGGGATCCTGGGATTCCACGGGATTAGCTTCTTACAATCCCAAAATCCCGCGGGACTGAATTCGGCGCGGGATTGGAAACCCTAGGCAAAGCGGATTGAGTAAAGTGAAATACTTCATTTCTTTTACTTATTTAATCCTTTATCAAATCACTTACGTATTAATTTATTGATTACTTCATTTACATTCTTTTATTTATTCATTCATTTATTTTCTTATTAATTCCCTACTTTATTCAATCATCTGCTTTTTCTCATGCATCAACTTATTTACGTGAAATACACCGCCAGCTCAGTCATTTCCAGCCGAGGACTGCAGTTTCGTGCTTATTAGCACTCATCAGCCCGGCATAGGAAAGTGACTGAGCTGGAGATGGAAAACCTCTTAAGGGAGCCAAGACTGCGAAACAAACTGGTAGCTAATATAGAATTAGCAGACCAGACAAGTGACCGAAGCAATGGTTCGGTTCAACTCGAAGATTGAACGCGAGGCAAGGTATATTCAGTAAATTACCGCCCATTAGCCAGGGCTAAAGCAAGCTGGCGGTGTATTTCACGTATTTTTTCTTTAACCCTGGCTAATGGGCGGTAATTTACTGAATACATTAACTTATTTATTATTTTTTTTTATTCGTTTATTGTATTTTCCTTTTTATTTATTCATTCATTCTTTTGTTTACTCATTTATTTGATCAAAAATATCTTCAACAATTGAATAGAAAAAATTTCATTAGATTTTTTTTTTCACTTTGCCCCACGAAAAAAATAAGTGAAAAAGTTTCACCTTTTTTGAAGGTACAAATTTACTGCCAAAGATAAAAAAAATAATATTTCAATGCAAGTTTTATAATAAAATATATTGTCCTTCCTTCATGTACCGCAATTTTCAGAAGGAATTTCCAATTTGTTCATTTCGAAAAAAGTAAGTCATCTTAACTATTTCACTTTGCTCCCGCATTCCCCTACTGAAACAAAACTTCCATATTTTTATTAAACTAAACTAACGGCTCGCACTTCGGCGTTGCCCCGGGTAAAAAAATTTAAAAGAAGTTGCTTGCGTTCAGGGATCAGTTGGCTAGCTTTTATGTATATAGATGTAACTTTTTTCTTTTAATACATTTAAAGTCAGCAACCAACGGCGACTAGTTAGTTCGTTAATAGATATATTTAACTTCTTGTGATTTTTTTTCGTTCCCCTTTTCCTTTGTTTTCTTCATCGTTTTTTTTAACTGACTTTTTTTGGGGAAGTAATTGAGGAAGTTAAAGGGCCATTTCCACGGAAAACGGTCATTCTGTCCCTCGTGTGAGAGCTCATTTCATTAAAAATAATTATTTAAAAGGGAAATCCCAAACGTGTGTGTGATCTCTAAAGCAAGGAACTTATTCATTACCTTTTACATAATTACATTTTAATGGAGCGTATGAGCTGTCACGTGAAATATAAACTGGTGACTTTTTCGTGGAATGACTCTATTTTAAGGAGCTTTAACCGAAGAAAATTACACTGAATGTTAACCGGCAACTTTTCATGCATGCACAAATAAATAAATAAATAAATAGCAGAATGTAAATATGATAAAATTAGGAAACTAGAGAAATAAAAACCAACTGATTATGTTATGATTAAACTCCAGTTAATCAGATCCCCGAGAGTTTGAAGAGTAACTAAGATCACGCTTTTTTTTTTAATGCAGAAAAATTAATCTAGATAAATTAATCTGAACATAAACTTGAATAAAATATTCAATGTGCTCTTAAGAAAGTTAAAAAAGCAAACAACATCCAAACCCGACCTCAACCTTATCGAAAAATTTCAGCTATGCAACTGCAAAATAGCTATCTTCATAATCCCTAATTTTAGCCGCATCAATTCAAGCCTTGCGAAATATCTATAGAGTTATTATGCATATACATTGTTGTGGGTCGCATTTTGGCCACAGAATACTTTATCAAAATTCAAGGCCTGCATGTTAAGTGCTCTATAGAAGTCGAGCTGAAGACAAATGAGGATTACGTTGGTACGATTTTGTTAACAATCGAGTACAGTTTAGATGAAAATCGAAACTAAGTCATAATAAATCAGGATTTGGTTGAGTACCTTATTAACTGGATTTCAAGTCACGTAATTGTTATTCACATGCACTCGTCAACTTCTAGCGTGAAATATTGTCTCTATTGTTACGTTGTGCATTGAGGTTCAAGATTTGTTACCAAGTCTTAACACGGGCTATTTGTTATGACAAAGAGCTATACAAAGTAATAAAGATGCACGCAAAATCTTTTTGACATGAAATAGCAACATTGTTTTATCTTCCACTTCAAGGAACGGAACTAGCGACAATGCTATTTATTTTAGTCTCCGATTATTAATTATATGTATTGTAAACAGCATAAAAAAACAAAAAGTTCTTCGCAGAGAAAACTACTCTTATTGAAAAACAAAATTGTAGTTTTAATCATTCGACTGGTGTACTTTGTTACTCAAAAAAAAAGAAATACTTTGAAGAGTAATAGAATATAATTTCATTTTAAAAGTATGTCAAAATCAGAACAAATGAATAATAATGGTAATAATCCCATCAGAAGAACTTTTTTCAGCAGTCAGCGACGTAGATTAAAAAAAGTCAAAAATAGTCTGCAAGATAATCCGACATTAGCTTATATAATTTAAAATATAAATCAGCCCCAAAAATGTTTAAAATTAAGATGCTAAACATAAAAACTACAAGTATAAGTTACCGGTGGATTATATCTCAGAAAAAACTCAGAAAAAAAAAAACAAATCCTTGCTCGCTAAATTTCAAGATTTTTTTCCTTTAAAAAGTTTAGACTTTTTGACCCTCAATTAAGAAATAGTCTGCAGACCTTCTCAATAATCTGCGACGTGCGTTTCTGCTATAACGGGGTGATAATAATAATGATAATAATAGTATCGGTAAAAATAATTATAATGAAGATTTTAGCTTTGAATGAAAACCATCCACTTATTTCTTTCAGTGCAATTCTTTGTTTTAAGTCCTAATAAAAACAATGTATTTAATTATTTCAGTGCAATATTTTTTTTTTTTTTTTTTTGATGTTTACAATTCTTCTTGAGTGGTCAAATACATCATTTTTTTGGATCCTCCTTCAAGGCTCAAATTTTCCATTACTTTAACAGCAAATATAAATTCACCAGATTGAACCGTTAAAAATTTCTTACCCGTCTTAGCAATATTCGTCTCTTAGCATGCCATAAAAATATATTCATAATGTATCAATACGAAGTGCAAATTTCTGAACTTAAAAAACATTACATATAATAGCAAAGGGTGTCCGCAGTACCTCGGTCATTGAAAGTACAACAGGCAAATGACACGACTTGGCACTGAATCCATCTCCATCTGTCGCTACTCGATCTCAATTTTGTGACTGCCAAAAGAGGTGTATAATAATGTGGCATTTAAATATGTATGCACGGCTTATTTCGACTGCAGGCTGTCATCATTCTTGCCTTCGATGAAGATTATAAGCTCGTCAATCACTTCTGTTAGGTCGTCAGAAGCCTTGCCGTGGAACATAGATGGACTATCAGTTAGTCTCTATTCCTAGCGCAATAGGTAGTTCAGCGTTAGTTCCCGGAAAAGCTGGTGTTTTGAGGAAAAATTGTTTTCATTTACTTGATTACGTTAAATTTATTCTAATAAGGAGGTAAACTCGGAGTTATGATTTGAGTGTGTTCGTACTTTTATTTAAACACTAGCGGTACCCGCACAGCTTTGCTCGTAGTAGAAAATTAAAAGGTCATTTGGTTCGCCTGTATATTTACAAATATTGGATGATGAAATTTTCGCCAATATGCTATGTTCATTTGCTCATCCATGTTTCGGTAATTTGCTAGGTAAAATGCGCTTAAAATTGGAATAGAAAAAGAATTAAATCGAATTTTCAAAAAATCGCTTTGAGGTGCACACCCGTATACTAGAAACTAATTTTGTGCAAAATGTTATGAAAGTTGGCCGAACGGTTTAGGCTCTATGCGCGTCACAGAGATCCAGACGTTCAGCTTTATTATTAGTAAAGAAAACAAAGCAGTCATTGCCTTTTCTGTTGTAAATACGCCTTCACAACAAAATTTATGCAATATCTTGTGTCAGCTGTAATCCTAAATGAAGCAATTTTTCTTTTTTAATCTAGCTTGAAACTATGTTTGAAAATGTTCACTATTTTTTGAATAAAACGGTTAGAATATATTTTATACTATTTAGATTTTTTTTCTTCTTAGAATAACAAATAGTACAAGCGATATTTTCGAAATTAAATTATAACTCACTACATATTTATACGTCTTAGATTTTGCTGTGGCGACCCTCGTTTATCCGAATCTCTGGATAATCCGGATCAAATTCGTAGCTGTTTAAAAAAAAAAAGGGGGGGGGGGTTGTTAACCGAACGGTCCAGGGTTTCAGTCCCTGTTCTAGCGGTTCGGTCTGGGACCACACCATTTTTAAAGCAAGCATTTTACGCACTACATCTAAGTCATTAAAATTAATGCAGCGGAAATTTTCCCCGCCTTTTTAAATTCAACTTGTCTTTTTTTAATAAAGCTCCTTTTATGGAACACCTGAGGCGTAAAACAATGTATAATGTAAAGTGCAAAAAGAAGCTTTTAATGAATTCATCTTTAAAATCAGAGTTAAAGAGAAATATCTTCTTCAAATGCAATCTCCTAACGTTTAGTATAGGTAATTGCTTACTACAGTAAAATCCCGTAACAACGAACTTCAAGTGGTCGCAAATTTTTGTTCGTTGTAACAGGTATTTCGTTGCAATGGATTTAAACAATGTAATGGAAATTTAATCGGGATTGAAAGTTTAAAGGTTGAAACGGGTATTCCATTTCATTGGTATTCGTTATAACAGGATTTCACTGTACTTAAAATTTTCATCAATGTATTTAAACAAATGTACTAAATAAGTAAAATACGTTCAAATGACAAAACATTCATTGCAATTTTTGTATGCGTTTGTGATATTTCAAAAAGTTTGAATGATCTGCACGGGTAAACTAGGAATTATTGTTTATGAAAGCAAGTACGTAACTAAAAATACGCCATACGCTTTTTATTTTTATCTATTCATGATGAGGCGTTTTACTGACCGTCCGTGCTTCATTGAAATTTCACGAGTCTTTGAAACATGAATCAGTGGACTAATTCTTTATTAATAAATGAAGTATAAAATTGTTTTTACGTAGCTTTAATGTCTTGTAAACAATTCTATTTAATTTTGTTGCAAAAAAATGGCTTTTTTTCGTAATAAACGTTAAGTCTACTTATTTAAAGATTTGTTTCGCTTATTATTCCTCTACACGGATTATTCGCATTTTCTATGCATTTTCTAGACTGATTTTGGTCCCAGTTAGTACAGATAAAAGAGGTATTGCATTTGAAAGCGTTTTAGAGCTACAGCGTTGACTAATTGTTAACAAATTATTTGAGATTAATTTATCTTCCCCAAATAAGAGAATCTGTAAAAGTAGTTCTATATATAAAATAGATAAGTTCTGTACAGATTTTGAAATGAATTTATCGAAATCATTTTGCTAATGGGCTATGGAACGAGATTGACATGTTTAATTTAGTTAAAACTTTAATTGCAAAGAAGTTTTTTAAACGCTGGATTAAAGTTTAGAAACTTTTTCCAAGACTATGATAACTAACAAATAAATAAGTTGCTGTTGCTGTGTGGACAAAAGAATTTTTTTATTACTGAATAAAGAAACGTTTCTGTGTACTATGTTTATCCCTGCATATTTTCCGCTCTTATATAAGTTTGATTTTTAACTATTCTGATGGAAAAGAGATTGGTGACCCAAGTGATTTGAACATTAGTGCATGTAGTATTGAAAACTATGCTGAGAGTAAGAATGATTTGCTAGGAGTAATTCAAGCGAATATTAATCATTCATTTTGCAAATTTTCTCAAAAAGTATTAAAGTAAAAAAAATTCCTCAAAAAGCACATGAGCTTATTCCTACCTCCTGCTTTTCTGGCAATTGAAGATTTTTATTAAAATTTCTTAAACACGCATACTTTTCAAACATAGGTTTGCAGCAATGTTAAGCAGTTTTTATGCAGAAAAACACTTTTCTTTGTACAACTCACATTCAAATTATAGCATTAAAAAAATCAAGAAAAAGAGTGCGATTTAAACGTGAATATTAACAAGGTAATCTGAAGAATTAAAAAAAAAACAGGTATAATAACAGATTGTTCGGAATAACGCATTTGAAACTGAACAATAAGGGACCATTTATTAATTACGTAAGGGTCCCGAGGGGGAGGGGGTTGGAAAAATCTCTACATACGCTTACTTGGGAAAGAGGGGAGTCAAACCCAATCTTACGTAATATTTTCCAAGTCTATATTTTACATTAAAAATCGCGCGGTAAATTCGTTTGGCAGGGATGATATTTCATCTGCGTCTGGAAGGAAAAAAGTATTACGGTGAGCTATTTTTTATTTGTTTTACAAAGTGCAAAGTGAAAAAAGAATTGCACTATTTATGGCATGTTTTATTTTTAATTAGTATCACATCATATGCAAAAAAAAAAAGGGTCGAAAAAACATTCAGTCTAGATTCCAACTGTTTAGAAAATATTTCTGTATGCAAAAAGGTTAAATTTAATAATAGAGAATTTAACAACGATTCCAGTGACGGTAAGATTCGTTATTTGATTATTTTGAAAAACGAAATGGAATCTAATGTAAGAATAGGGGGAGGAGCTTGAAAAATCTTACGTACCCTTACATGGGGGGAGGGTAGTCAAAATTTGCCAAAATCATCCTTTCGTAATTAATGAATGGCCCCTTAAGCAAATGAAATTGTTTCATTGCTTTTAATCAGAAAAAAAAAGTCCTTCATAAATACTACTACTCTACCACCGAAAGTGATCTGCAAAAATTGCCACTCAAACTAGACTCAACTTTTCTGAAGTTTAATGGATAAACGCTTATTGGCTAAAAACCACAGTAGTTTTATACTGCCATGAGCAGGTAAAGAGCAGTAACTGCAAATTTTTTTTTTTTCATTTTCTTGCATTTATGTCATCTACTGTACGTCAGCTTCATTGTACAAGCTTGTTTATTTGGTTTCTGCAGACAAAAAACCGCGAAAAAAAATTTAAATCCAAAATTTCCTTTTTGTTAGTATTGAATCTTCAAGTCCCTGGAAAACTCATTTGTGTAGATACTGCCGTTTACCTGCCTGCTAATGACAGTATATTAGAAAGTTGTTCTGCAACTTAAACAGTAAAGATCTTAAAGCATTCACGCATAAAGTTACCTGTTTTTCAATGCAGATTGTTCCTGGTCTTAGAAAACCTAACACAACTTCGCTTAATCTATGACAATCCCTGTTTGTCAGCATGTTTAACTTACCTATACCATTGAACTAATTTTCTATAGACACGAAGAGATGTATTCTAATCAAATGGTTCTTTCTGTGTTTATTGGTAAATAGAAATAAATTCTAGTGCATATTCAAAATGCACTCATGTCCAAAATTAAACTCACAAATGTCAAAGTCTGCAAAAACTGAAAAACTATTCACTGTGTACATGAAATACACGGGTGTATTTCATGTATTTCTGCTTTAGCCCTGGCTAATGGGCGGTAATTTACTGAATATATTCACTGTGTAGCTACGAAACTTCCCACAGAGGTATATTACAATGGGAAAAGATCATAGAAGCATAACAATATGAAAAAGATTATAATTGGGAATTAAAAAACAGGATATATCATGAAATATCAAAAAGTGTTGAATTATGAATCGAAGATAACGCATTTATCTCAGGAACTTCTGTCTAATATGGAGTGTGACCAGAGTGCACTGCTGTACAAGTATCACAACGAGCTTTCATACAATTTATGAGGGTGTCAACAAATGTTTAGGGCAACAAAGCCCAATATTCAAAGAGCGCGTCTTTTAACTCTTGGAGAGTATCAGAAAAAGGGGTTTGGCTGAACAATGCCTCTTCCTAGACCATCTCAAACATGTTGTATCCGGAGACCTCGAGGACCAGTCTATATGTCGAATATTCTCTTTCTCAACATGTCTGTGACCTTAATTTTGGGCATAAGTTTATATAAAGCATAAAGAATTATTCTCATACATTAATTCATGTCTGCAGAAAGTTTATCATGCAATGGTTTATATATGAAATTTAACCCTTTGAGGATCATAAGCTTTTGCGATAGGGTGCGTTTTTCACGTAACACCGTGAAATGTGACGTAAATAACATGAGTGTCAAATTTTGTGAAAATTTGTTTATTAGATTTTGTATAAATCGATGATACATATATTGTTTTATGTTCCATTTACGACACAAAATTATTTCAAAAACTTGATTCATTAATTATTCCACTCAGAAACATTTGGGTTTACCTACATTTAATCTTCCTAAAGAATAATCTTGAACAAAAGTGGACGAATGTATTTAATTGATGTATTTTATTTGTAATTTTTTTAACAATAATTTGTTTTTGCTAATATAAGGATTCTGATGCCTCAAGAACATGAAAAAATATACTTTACAAATCTATTGTAACCGAGACAATGAAAACAATTAATTTTGACCTCCAGATAAACATGTGTCCCACGTTCTTTAAAGTAATAAATATGCTGAAAACCATGTACGCGTCATAGATCACGTGAAGCAACATATTTCCCTGATAATTATTTATACCGTTTTACCATAGCACCTAACAAGAGTAAAACAATTTTGTCTGTAAAGTTTCTTTTTTCAGATTAGTAATTATGTAAAGACAAAGAGAAGAAAGAGGAAACATAAAGTTAGAAAAAAAAATCACGAATAGTGCCAAAAAAAAAATAGAGTTTTTATTGATTTTAAGAGAATCTCATAAAAAATAGAGCAGTTTATCTTTACTAATGATAAAGCTAAAAGTCTCTCTGTCTGGATCTCTGTCCGAATCTGTGTCTGTCAGTATCTCTGTGAGGCGCAAAGCGCCTAGATCGTCCGGCCGATTTTCATGAAATTTGACAAAGAATTAGTTTGTAGCATGGGGGTGTGCACCTCGAAGTTATTTTTCGCAAATTCGATTTTATTCTGTTTCTATTCCAATTTTAAGAACATTTTCCCGAGCAAAACTATCATAAGATGGACGAGTAAATTACCAAGTTATCATAACGTATGACCGTAACATAGGTAAGTCAATTGGGGAGAAATTTATCATACATTATTTGTAAATATACAGGCGAACCAAAAGACCTTTTAATTTTCTACTACGGGCAAATCCGTGCGGGTGCCACTGGTAAGTAAATATTTCCTAAGTGTGTTTTTGCTTTTCCGTTATTTCGATGATTTGTTTTGTTTAGTACTCTATGATCCTAATTATTCCTTGCTGTATACGGTATTTAAGAACAATTAGATGTTACATTAATGTTTTAGGTTTACATAAATTGTGTGTTTAAATTTTCCTGTTTTTTTTTTTTTTTAGTTTAAGTTTAAGCTGTTTTTTTGTTTAAATTACCTTTTTCCCAAATGAAAATCCAACAAGATAATTTTTACTGCAAATTTAGCTGCTTTAATATCAAAAATAAAATAAATAAAGTTATGCAATCATTGTCGTGAGAAACGAAAATTTAATGGAAAAGAGTGAAATTGTATTTTACGTTGTAACGGATTGTTGATTACGACAACCATCAAATCTTTTCTCTGACAAAAATACCATTTTTTTTTTTGTTCGCAATTTTCTCCCCTTAAAAGCGTCTAAGGTGACACCATTTCAATGCACCCAGGGCTATTTAATGACTATCTGCAAATAGCCAATGAGTAAATTAAAATGGGCAATTAAGCAAGATTATTTGCTTTCGTTAAATTCTTTTAAGTCCAGAATACGTTTTTATCCCATATTTACTTAAATTCTAAGCATCCATTTAAATATTTTTTTCGCTATTGCCTGAGGAAAAATTTCTCTTTGTTAGAATTTAATTACCTTACTAGAAAAATCATTGCGCGTAACAAATGAAATTACGTACTATGATCCTTAGTTTGAATTATATCCCCAAGCTTCTGCTTTAATTTTATGTTAAAGCTGCACTTTTATTCTCTGAACACATTTATTTCTCTAAATTTTATTTGTTAGTGCAGAATTTAAATGATGAAAGATTTATCTGGTAATTAGAGTAAAAATTTACATTTGTACCTTTCCATTGTTTGTTGATGAACCTTTATTTTTCCTTACTGTTATTTTTTTTTTACTTTATTTATTTATGTACTAGAGGTACCCGCACGGCTTTGCCCGTAATAGAAAAATTAAAAGATCTTTTGGTTCGCCTGTATATTTACAAATAATGTGTGGTGAATTTTCTTGCCAATTGGTTTCCAACCATGCTACGTTTCCACGTTATGATAATTTCGTATCACGCCAATTGGCTTGTGCCCATGTTACGGTTCCACGTTATGATAATTTCGTAATTTACTCGTCCATCTTATGATAATTTTAATCTTAAAATTAGAATAGAAAAAGAACCACATCGAATTTTCGAAAAATCGCTTCGAGGTGCATACCCCCATGCTACAAACTAACTTTGTGCCAAATTTCATGAAAATAGGCCTAACGGTCCAGGCGCTATGTGCGTCACAGAGATCCCGGCAGACAGAGAGAGATCCGGACAGAGAGACTTTCAGCTTTATTATTAGTAAAGATTTTTTTTTTTTTTTGCTAAAACAGGTAAGATTTCTGGATGATGCGATGATAATCCTTAGAGGAGTTATATTTCGTGAAAAAGAACAAAAAAAAAAACTTTCTATTGTTTGTTATTGATGTCGATGATTTACAACTTATGAGAGATAAAAATACTCTTAAGTAACTGTATTAAAAGTTAAAATTGCAAACATTTGAGTTAAAAAACAATATTGAATGAAAGCAAATTATAATGAAAGGGAAAAACTGTAACATATACATCTGCTTTGAATGTGGGAAAAACGTTAAATGAAAGAAATTTCAAGAAACGGGCGATTTAGAAATAAGATATAATGGTGGCTGAAAAAAAAAAGATTGTTACATAAAATCCGTTCGCAAAAAAATCAAGAGAAATCCTACATGAACTGTTAAGAAAATGTCGAGGGATTTTAATGTAGTGAAATGTGAGATAGAAGTTCATTTAAAAAGCATTTGAAGTTAAATCGTTTAAAAAATATCTCGTTGTCAAACAGCAAAAAATAATGTTGTGGTATTTAATGAATTCAAAGTGAGGCTACACACACAAGTAGATAAAAGATTTTTTTCTGACAAATGCATATTTTTTTTGACTATCATCTTACAATATTGAAAGTGATAAACTTAATATAAATGCAAAATTTTTCCTTCCCCTACAAAAAATCTCTTTACAACATTCTTGAGACCACTTTCACGAAACATTTTGAGAGTGATATACAAGTGTAGGAAATTCTTCGTTTATATAAAAATTAAAATCGAAAAGAAAGCCTTATTTAAGAGAAGTTTTAAAGTAAAGTTTAAAAAGAGCTAAATCTTTCCTCAAATGCACTTTTTTACAAGCTATCGCACTCGTTTATAAATCAAAGGTTATGAGCTACTCTTTTCGCTGTTTTTTTTCGCTTTAATACTTTGAAGCAAAATTACAGTAATTCCTCGTTTGCTGACTCCCTCGTAATTTGTAAGGAAAAGGGCATATAAATTCCAAAAGAAAGAAACCGAGCAGCGGCTCTCTAAACTGAATTTCTATTCATTTTATTATTAGTTGTCCTTAAAAGAATTTCAATCAGAAATTTGAATCAACTGCTTTATTACACTGTATTTTTACATTTTTATGGTGACAGAATTTGAAAACTCAGACATGTTTGTTAAATAAAAAGTTGAACTAATGCAAGTGTTAGATTTCATAATTAAAATTCTCCAAAAAATCGCAACTTAAGTGTAGCTTGTTTGCATGCTACTTTATTGTAAGTCTCTTGTATATTAAGAGACTTATAACCATGCACGCGCGAAAACGAACACTCATTTTTATGTATATATATATATATATATATATATATATATATATATATATATATATATATATATATATATATATATATATATATATATATATATATATATATATATATATCCCTTTCAGACGGAATTTTGAAATACTTAACCATAATTGTTTTTATTTGGTAAACTGTGGTAAAGTGTATCTTATAGACAAAATTTCAAGTTTATAGGTGAGAAATTAAAAGAGTTATGACACGTCCAATAATCCGGACATATATTATTGAAATACATATTTCAGATAATAAAACGATGAAGCATCAAACAAACTTCTTTGGAAAATATACTCTGAACAATAATAAAACATAATATAAGCATTTGAAATGATTAATATAAGATTATATATTTTTTAAAAAATCAGAAAAAAAAATCGCTTTTGCGACGAGAATCCGTGGTTGGGAAAATGAGCCAGTCCCATTTTCCCAAGCCCTATTTCTTTATTATGTCAATCCCAAAATGAAAAATTCTTGTACAGATAATAATAAGCAGACTGTAAAGAGTCAACTACGAAAAAAATTGAGTAATTTATTCAATTAATAAATGATAAGCAGCTGTGTGACGTTCATGTCCAGTATACCGGACGCCACGTCTGAAAGGGATATATATGAGTGTATGTTTCTTATACAAATCCACAGTTTGAGTCAGATCTTGCCGAATTTGGTACATGGGTCTCAAGAATTCTCATTGGTTTTGCGTCGGAAAATCCATGAAACGGAATGCTCGCTTATAAATAACAATTACTGAATTTTTGGATTTCTAAAAATTTAAAGAGATCTAAATTTAAATTTTGAATAATAAAATTGCTCTTTTCAACTTGTTGGCGGGGAATTTTGCACTATTATTTTCTTAGCTTGATTCTTGAACATGCGTCACTTGACATAGCATTTATTTTCAAGGTAGACCGTGCAACGCCGGGGAATGCAGCTAGTAATTTAATAAACCTTTGCTTTCTATTAATGGCTATCCACTGAGTAGGTGGAAGCTATTCCTTTAGATTAAGTGCAATTTAGGGAAGAAAAAAAGCATGCATATAAAGAACAGTACAACATTTTTTTTTTTTTTTTTTTTTTTTTTTTTAAGCAATGAAGATAAAAAAAAAACTCTCAGAATGTTTTGGCCTTAAAAGAAAGTACCATTTATTACAACTGAGATTGTTACTTTTAGAGTTACAAAACATTTTGTTAAAGTTAGTGCAATAATGAGTCATAATTTTCAATAGCAGCTGAACACCAGGAAGCACATGTTTATGATATGTTTCAACATTGCGTTCAACCTAATTTTACATTAACTCTACTAATAGCTAGCGTATAACCAAAAAAAGCGTGCCTAGAACACAGTAGAAGTCAGTTTTTAAAATGCTTGCCCACGCAAAAAATTTCCCGAAAAAGTTACGGTTTTAAACTGACAGTTTAGCTGGTTGGGAAAAAAGCTACGAAGTACATACATAGTCCCAACAGTTTAGGAAGAAAACTTGATCTCGTATTGTAAAAATCCGTTGTGACCACGAATTTACTTACTTCGCATATTTTACTTAAACAACCAATACAGCTGTCAGTTTAAAACCGTAAATCGGGAATTTCTGCACTGTATATTTCTTAGTTTAAAAATAAACTTTGCTCCAGTTGACAAAATATTATGATCGCAATGATTTGCATAGTTAGGATTACATTAAGCAGTATTTTATGATTGACACATTTTAAATCTAAAACAGCTAGCTGAATGGGGAATCCATCCTACTTGCCTTTGATTTTAAATTACTACATAATTTCTGTTCCAAACTATAATTGAACCCATATACAGTCGAGTCCCGCTACAACGCGATTCAACTTACGCGAAATGGCTACAACCAGTGCTACAACGCGATTTTTTCACCACCAAATATTTTTAGTCACCTAACGCGAATTCCTCGCCCGCAACACGAAAATTTTCAGAAGAGAATCGCGGTATGAAAGTATCGGCTTTGTTATGTGCTACTAAAACTTTTTTTCGCGACGACAATTACGTATGAATGAATCTTTCATATGTACAATTAAAGATCAAGAAAAGAAAATCCGTAAAAGTTCGCTGAATAGTGTCTAAACAGTGCGCAAAATTTATGAAAATGGAAGCTGCTCTTGTATTGGGAATAAAAGAAATCAGGAAGAGGAGTATTGTCATATAGATGGAAACGCTATAAAAGAACTAGAGGAGCAACTGTATTTGAAAATATAATAGAATAACGATTTGATTAAGCAACATAAATCATAAACATCTTCATTTTTAAATTACAAATATTATTACTGGATCTACTGTACATTATTATTATAGTACATCATTTTATTATTACAACATACTGTACGTACAGTACTGGCTTATTTTATGTCTCTTTTTCCCGTTGATCACTGATTTTGTGCATCGTAACAGTATTTTATGTTGATTAAACGGTTTTTTTAGAAATACAAATGAAAATTCAGTTCTTTATGTAAGAAACGGTAATGTATAATTAAGGAATGGTTTAAAATATTTTGAGATGGTGTTAACAAGTGACTAAAGTAATAAGGTATGTTTATAAAAAAAAATTACATTCCCTTTTCCACAACGCGAAATTTCGATTTAGGCGAGGGGTCATGGAACGCATCCCTCGCGTAAGTCGGGATTCGACTGTAGCCCATTTGCATGCATCTGCATCATTTCTGTATGATGAATGATATCTTCTTAATATTCCAAAGACCTGCTTAGTTAATGCAACTTTTTACGATTTCTTAGTCATTACAAAGTAGCCATGACTCTAAAAATGTCTTGTTGAACATCAAGTCCATCTGCTGTCTTACATCATTTCAACTCGGAACTGTTATCTAAAGATTAGAATCAAACTGGTGTAAATGTCTTCCTAAAAGGTTTCCTTGTCGTTAATCAAGGCGAAAACACCCATGCCCTCGGAACACCCAACGTTCTAAATATTTGAAAGAGAAGAACACAGAACGGATGTGTTCTTTGCACTCGTCAGCAGACGGTCTTTAAAGCTCCGAAGCGCCCAGAGGAAGACGCAAGGATCTAAATGAGTAAGTCGTGATCATCCCTGCCTCAAAAAGCATTTAGGATGGCCGAGATGACCCTACTTAATTTCGCAGCCCGGAAATTCTCTTTCTGGAATGATGCAGCTCCTATTTCTTGCTGGAATTGAGAAGAATATTCATCGCCATATTTTTAGAACATTTTAGGAGACTTCATTGGCATGTTTTTAGAGTGGAAAAAAAGTTGTCTCAAAAAATTTAATCAGTGGTGTTAAATTTACGATAAGATCAGGTACATCAATTTTGAATTTATGCTTATAAGTCTAAAGAAGGGCTAGTCAATGATAAGATAAAATTAATTGCTTGTAAACAAAGATATAGCTAGAGATTGTTTCAAGTCGTGAAAATATCTTTTAACATTTTTTCGAGGATTGAAATTAATTTTGGAGGAGTGAAATACATACGATAACAGGCAAGATCATAAAAGTAATCGATTCTGTAATGAAATAACTTTCTATGGTCGTCTGGGTGGCGTAGTGGTGAGGAGTTGGCCTGCTACGCCTTGGTTCGGGTTCTGATCGATGGCCTTTCGGAGGATTTTTGAGATGCAGAAAATCGTCAGCGTCCATGACGTATGATGTGGCGTGTAACAGCTCTCTTGGGTATTCGTTTGGCTTTGAATGCCTTCGACAAAATTAAATACTTAGTGTAGTTTCGTGTCGAAGAGAACTCAGATGCCTCCATCTTGTGGAAACTGAATGTCAGAATTATCTGCGCCATTGACATCTGCGAATTAATGGTGGCACATGAAAGACTTTATGCCATATCAAAGTATTGAACCAGGTCTGCAAATAAGCTATGGCGCCTAACGCAGCCTCAGTACAAAAAAAAAAAAAATAATAACTTTCAAAAAATGAAATGGATGTTCGCAGAGAACGAAGAGATGTGTACTATTTTAGATTTTCTAATCTTTAGAATCGTTAACATTTGTTTTTTTAGAAAAATAACAAAACAGTCAAGGAAAATTTTTCTTTAAATTCTAATTTTTATTAAAAGTATAAAACGTGAAATTACGCTTGCTTAAATTTTTGAGGCCTGTCTCCGATTTTTAAAGCGTAAAGTAAGCTTGTAGAGGCGTTGAACATATCTCTATTTATAAATTAGGTTTAGTAAATGCTACTTTTGGCATTTGAACCCAGTTTTCATAAAGTAAAACAACGTTGATTAAAAGCGAATATTTGACAAAGGAATTCGATGTTGATAAAATGCAAGAATGATGATGAAAGTAAAATTTGAATATGCGGGATTGAATTTTAATAAAAGCAAACGGATATTACTGATGCAAAAATGACTTTGAATAGTGGCAGGCTCATTAACAACACTTTTATAACACATTTGATGTTCAAAATTGTAATGGAGGCAATACAAGTGCAAATCAAATTTAACCATTCAGAAATAAATGGAATATGGTCAGGTCAATGTTAACAATTTAAAACTAAATTGTAATAGATGGATTTAATAAAGGTCATACGCAACGTTTTCAAAGCAAACAATTTAATGTACGAGTTGTTTAGAAATTGAATAAAATGCAAGCAAATATCGATTATTTACTATACCAATTCTAGTAAATGAAACTATGTTGTTAATAGATGAAAGAATTTTCAGTATAGGCAAACAAAGATGGAGTTTAGGCAAAAAATTAATAGAACTAATGCACCTGTCTTCACTCGGAAGTATGCATTTAAGATGCAAAATAGTGTTGATTGTACGCAAATTCTTAATGGAACCAATTCCATCTTTAACATGCAAGTAAGGGAAGGTAGCGCTGATTTTATGCAACTTCGTAATAGAATCAAGTCTCTCTATACGAAAGTAATTTTTATGAAGTTAGGTGACGGCTATACACAACGTTTCAATAGAATCAAGTCAACACTTTTGATAAAGAAGTAAATTTGAATGTAGCAAGACAACGTTAATTAAAAACGAGGAATTTATTAACTTCAAAAAAAATACCAGTGCGAGAAAATTCTAAATTTCTAGCAAAACCGAATGAAATTTAATGTCTATAAAGTAAGATGCTAAAGAGAGTCTCAATAAAAGCAAATCCATGTTGATCGTGCACAAATAAATTGATTAGAGAACACTGTACAAGGATTACGTCTGAATGAACTTTGATACAGCATAGTCAAAATCCACATTGATGCATAATCGAAATTTATTTAACACAGTGGTACCCGTACGGCTTTGCCCGTAGTTGAAAATTTAAAGGTCATTCGGTTCGCCTGAATATTTACAAGTAATGGATGACGAATTTCTCGACAATTGTCTATGTTCATTGCTCTCCCATTCCACGTCATGATAATTTCGTAATTTACTCATCCATCTTATGATAATTTTGCTCCGGAAAATGTTCTTAAAATTGAAATAGAAGAAGAACAAAATCGAATTTTGGAAAAATCGCTTCAAGGTGCACACCCCCATGCTACAAACTAACTTTGTGCCAAATTTCATGAAAATCGGCCGAACGCTCTAGGCGCTATGCGCGTCACAGACATCCAGACAGAGAGATTTTCCACTTTATTATTAGTAAAGACTGATCAAGAAATCATCTCTTCAAAAAAGAATTCATCAAAACTACATTTTTTTTTTCATTACGAAAATCAACAGAAATACTTTTTTTTTTTTTTCGAACAAATACAAACTATATTTGAATACTAACTTCAACGATTTTAAAAATAAAGAAAACGTTTAAACGTATGAACTAATATTAATGATTAGATTACTAATAGTTTTTGAGAAAGGATTCAGGTACTATGACAAGTATTCTTTGAAATGATGAAATGAGGAAGGACAGGGTAAAGCCGCATTTGCATGTTATTGTGTGTTTGTTTGAAAAATGCTCGAAATCAAACCTACCTGTGAACAAGACAGTAACGTCGTCAAAAGGAAAATATTCCGTAGACTAGAAATCACCATCCGGCCGCTTCCCATCTTTCGATAATCTAAAATGAAACAGAAACATTTTGATTAATCATCAGACACCAACAAACATCTATCAAACGTTTAAAAGTTTCACTTTAATAGTTGATTGACTCTAACATCCATAGGCATTAAGGTGGTTCAAAAATACATGAAAAAAAAAGTTTCTCCTAGATAACGGGACACTCCCCGATATTTTTAGACTTGTGGATAGCAATATACTGGAAGAATTTTAGCTTCCTATTTCATCTGAAAGAGTGTGCTCAACCCCCTCCCCCAAACTTTATACGTATGAGGAAGGAGTTAAAAAAGTACATTAAACTGAAAAAACAATGCTACATATTATAATATACAGTAGTAATAGGCATACACATTGCATTAAAATAATTATTTACAAAAAAATCAGCTGGGAAAATTAAATATTTCTAAACTTGTAGCATTTTCTATACTACGGCTAATGTTAAGTTAAGGGGTCATTAAGCACCCTCTTAAAAATTGAGTAAGAAGCTAAAACTTTTACAGCATAATACTATTAGTAAGTCTTAAAAAAATAGAAGGTGTCCTGGACTTTAGCTCGAAAAAAATTTTTTGAACCACCCTGATAGGCATGTTAGAGTAAAAATAGGAAAACAAAATTACTTTCACACATTTGAAACACTTATGCAGTCAACTCCCGATTGTATACCGTCCCCCTCCCCCCTCCCCCGGAAAAGGGTACTACGGTGACCGTGGATAAGCGAAACCACGGATAATCCGAATTATAGGTAAAAAACGATACTGGTGTATACAACAGCTAAAAAATATGAATAAAACTTACACACATATTTAAGTTATAGTTAAAAGCAAAAACATTGATTGTAAATAATATATGTAAAAGCTAAAAACAAACAATAACATAATCATAAGTCATCACCGTCGAAAAAAAATTGTGAAAAGAACCGCGGATAATCCGACCGCCGATAATCGGGAGTTTGCTGCAATAAGCAAATGTGCCAGAATTACAAATTTAGAGATACTAGTAAAATGGTAGGAGACATTTAAATACGTTTTGAAGCAAGCCATGTTATTATATGTTTAGAGTACTGTTCGTGTGTTTTACCACCATTCGTGTGTGTTAAGTTTAAAAAGACCATTTACATCCCTTGGCTTCACGCTGCCTCATTTTTCTAAGCAATAAGAAATGTCAATGGACTGATTTTGAAACGTTAAAAGCGTTTTTTTTTTTTCTGCTAAGGAAACGAAATTTTACTCTTTACTGTTTAAATTGAACTTCGGGGGAAGAAAAAGTAAGATTTTGTCAAAAACTGCAATGGGGTCATTTCCAAAATTTTAAAAGTACTGTTTTCTGAAAGAGCATGTTTAAAAAAATAGAATCTGACCCTTTTTTAAATAATATCTTTAAGTTTAATATTTTTTAAAATTACTTAAATCGGCGCTCTTTCATCGTTTAACGCTTCTGCCGATGACATCACAAAAGATGAAATGCCATTCAGTGTTGCCATTCCCGGTCCAAAATATTTAATTGGCATCTTTACTTACGTGTATTGGCAACGATATGGTTGTTAGCAAGCGTAGAGCGCAATTGTAATTCGCTTCTTGATTATCATAACGTGGAAATGCGGTAGAAAGATGCGCCATAGTGCATCATTTGTGACGTTATGAAGACCACGCCTTGTTTGAAGAATCGGACATTTAAAAAAAAATTAATTAAAAAATAACTGTTGGGAAAATAAAAGTATTTTCTGAGTCCATGTTTTTTTTTTTTTTGCTTATTCTATCAATTTCAGTGACAAAAAGTACTACTTTTGACTTAAGGAAACAACCCCATTATGATGAAGTTTGTATTAGATGGACTTTTACCAGCAATATATGCTTTTTAAGTAATTAAAGTTTGAATTTTTGCAGTGAATTTTTCCTTTCCGCTCCTCCTACGTGGAGAAAAAAAAATAGACATGATAAAACAAAGTCGGACGGAAAAAGAATTGTATTGTCAAAGCAATAGTAAAAACTGAATCTAAATTTTTAAAACTTAAGTTTATGCTTCACAGCATAAGATAATTTGTGTCTCCATCGAAGCACTATGTTCGAAAAGAAACAAATATGAACAAAAAGGAACTTTCCTTAAATCGTGTTCGCTCAAAGATATTTTTTAAGTGCACGTCATGTTTTTGCCTTTTTTAATTAATTGGCAATTAAAAGCGCTAAAAGATTTCTTTTTGCTTTATCCCTGAACCTACTGAATAAATACCTAAACTGAATGGGCAGAATAAATTATTAAATTCAGTAAAATAGTAAAAATTTATGTGCAACACAAAGGACCTGTTTTCTGAGCAGAATGTATTGAAATCGACAAATTTAGGCTAGGCTACCGATATTAAAGAGTTTTCAACAAAAAATAGTTCAATCTCTACATCAAAGTTAATTCATTTTACATGAAAAGAATCTATAGAGGAATGTTCATTTAACGCAGTCGAATGGAACAATATATTGAGGTCACAATAGTTTGAATAAGTTAAAAAATAAGTCGTTGTAGCTATAGTTGGGGCAATACAATCTGGCAGCATTGTGAAGGTTGCGCAGATCCTAATTACAGCATTACAACATTGACAGGTTAAGTTTACCACAGCTATAGAGCCCGGATTATATGCACAATAAGGCTATCAAAGTATGCCTGCAGACACGCACTAAAGAAATATGCATTTGCATTCACGCAAATAAATATTTTCGCACCTGAATAAAAACACGATTGCTCTTTCTATTCTTGCATTTATTATTATTTTTTTTTTTTACTTTTGAAGAAAAAATTATATTTTTGGTGATAATATACACCAAAAAAAAAAAGAAGAAAAAAAGTATACGCATGGATATTATGCACAAAATATCTGGCGACCAGAGAAAATGTCAGAAGTCGCCCGTTTTCTTTCTTTATGAAAACCAAAATAGTTTTTAATAATCTTTCTTTTATGAAAAAAAAAACATAAAATGAGTAAAAAACGTAATTAAGCAGTTAATTATAAAGTTTGTCGTTTTTTGCAGTAACATGCATTAACGCCATCCCCCCCCCCAAAAAAAAATAATAATAACATAAATAAATAAATAAAATGCAATTGTAAATGCACATATACATTTGCATATAATCAGGGCTCTAGTTATAACTTTTTATCCGTACCAAATAAGGCAGGACATAAATATTATTTTTAATGATGAAAATGAAAAAAATAAAGTACTTCCATATTATTAAATATTTGTACTTAAAATAATGGTTAGCATATCTTTTGTGTGAAAAATAAAGTGCTCTTTAACATACTCAAGTAGATCTTTGAAGAAATTATTTATCCCACCTTCGTTAAATGCTGTCTACAGAGAAATTTGTTCTGTTGTTTTCTCACAACATTTTTTGTTTCTGAGAAGAAAGTCTAAAAATATATTCGGGATGGCTGCAATCACGTCTATTTTCCGCAACACAAATTTTATTTTTATTAGATTTTTAGCGAAAAAGCTGAATCTCCTCCAGAGCAGGAAAATGTTAAAACGTTTTGATTTATTCAAATCTAGCAAAAGTATATAAATTATTCAAATGAAAACTTCCTTTCTTTTTCATGTTTTTCGTCAACAGCTGTCAACGATAAATTTCTTCCGAAGCAAATCCACCTGTTAGAACATACATTGATAAACTAGATGGCATGATTCCGTAAATTTAAAATACTTTATTTTTCCCACAAAAAAAAGGACTAATTTTAATTTTTGGTGTATATGTATGTCATTGTGAAAAACCGAAAACTGGTAAATGTCGATTTTAGCCGGTGAACATCAATATTAACATTCCAATGTCATCGGTGAAATATACCTAGTATTTTCTGTGAATTACCGGTGAACGTCAGCATTCTCCAATTTCACGGCAACATATACGCAATCTATGTTACCAAAAACAGTGCAAGGTTGCTATCTGCTTTAGGATTTATGCAAGAGTGTGCTGTCGGACGGAAAGACACACTTCCTGCAAAGACTGGAATTTTCAAGAGAGAAACACGGTGTTTTAGTTATAGAGTGCCATAATAAAGTGAAATTAAATTCAAGTTCAGCAATTATTTTTTATTAGTGTCATCGAAACTATTTCGTTTCATTTTATTACTTCTTTATTTATTTAGCGCGAAACATCGGAGTGCGATTTCTCAAATAAGGTATTTTAGTAGTTTCACTTGTAAAGGGTGTCCCAAAATTAAAGCAAGATTTGAATTTGCCACCATTTTTTCCATAAATTGTTGGCAGCCATGAAAAAAGAACAATTTGACAGTTGAGAGTTTAGGGTTAGTTAAAATGGGGTGTTATTGTACCATACAGCTAGAGAGAGTGAAACATTTCAATTACTGCATAAGGCATTTCCTAGTCGCGTACTCTCTCATTTCGGTCATCAGAATTGGCACCCTAGATCGTGTGATTTAACATTTTTAAATTTCTTCTTATGGGGTTATTTGAATTCAAAGGTCTATGTCAACAAGCCCACAACCACCCGTGCATTACCGCGTTGCGATACCGAGCTCCAATAGCAGTAACTGCTTGACCAGCCTCAACTTACATTATTTTTCAAACAATTGTTCAATAATGAAACCGCGTTTTTGTATCGTATAACGCTCCATTTTTGATTACCCTAAACTCTCAGCTGTCAAATTGTTCTTTTTTCAGGGTTGCCAACCATTTATTGCAAAAATGGCGGCAAATTCAAATCTTGCGTTAATTTTGGGACACCCTTTATATGTATTTATTTCTCTGTCAAACTCGTTATATGAATTGCGATTAAACTTGAATCAAAGTTTATAGGGAAAACTTTTCACTTGTCAAGATGTTTCAATTAAGGCATGCAAGTATGCTTTTTTACTTAAAGTAGAGCATCCAATGGCGACTGAGCCCTTGAGTTGTCTGCTCAAGGCGGAGTTTCTTCTCGGGCACTGAATTGGACAGCACGAAAACAGACCGCTCAGAACACCAATTTTGTGCTCAATGCATGAATATGGTAAAGATAGTTTTAAATTCCAAATTTTTACGTTATTATTGTTATTATTTAATTATTTTATATGGTAACGATTGAAAATGAAATGATTTTCTCACGGCATGATGGACTGTTATTTCAATATTATCTGCTCTAAACGTATGAAGCTCTAATAGTTGTGATTAAGATAGGATTGTCTGACCACCGATGAGATGGAAAGGTGAACATTCGTTATACAGGTGGAAAAGAACGCATGTGTTCTGCTATGGGAAGGTAAAGCGCGGTATTTGCAATTTTTTGTCATCTATTGTACATTAGCTTTATTTTACAAGCTTGCTCTTTAGGTTTACACTAAAAATAAAACACGAAAAAAAGTGTCAAATTTCAATATCTCCCCGTTTTTCGTAGCGAATCCAAAACGAGTGCCTTCAAATGCCTCAAAAACTCATTTCTGTAGATGCAGCACTTTACCTTCCCACGGCAGTATTAATTTGCAGGGATACCATCTTTTGCAGTTGTGTGTTAGCCTGTAAATTAAACAGAGTCATATTGAAATAAACGAAACACGCTCATCCTGATTTTCCTTTTTCCCTCATTCAGATAGACTCGTTGTAACTGGACGTGTACTTATTAAACAGCAAACGCGGTTAGTCCGTATTTTTTATCATTCATAAATAAAAATAATCATAATAATAACAATAATAATAAAAAGAACAATAGTTAATAATAATATTAATAACAATAATGATAATTTGGGGCTCCGCATTCTTTTTCTCTTTTCTTTTTTTTCCCCCATCCGATGTCATAAAAAAATTGTGAGCTTGTGAAGTATTGAGGAGCAAAACTGCATATTCGTGCGACAATTTGTTGCTTTTCTACAAAATTTTAAAATGTGTCAAGGACTTTTTGGACATTCTTTAAACCCCCAACCATTTTAAATGAATTTAATAACTATTATTTCTTAATTTAAAGTAGCTATGCGAAAGCATTTCTTTCATTTTATACCAATAAATACTTAAAACTCATGGCAAATTTACAGATGTTGGGTTGTGCAGTTTTGGGCACTCCTTTGAGCTGAGCTGAGCCACACAAAATACATTTCATGTGCCTTTTCGACCCCCTGAAGGGCCCCCATGTCATGGGAGCCCCTCTAGCGTCTTGGTAAATCCGCCACTGATAAAAAGATTAAATATGATTGGGGCAGTTTAAAATAGAAAAACTATGACTTAGAGTTAAAATGAATGACCGTACATTAAATATTCAGACCGGTAACAAAAACATCGATAATTAATCCAAAAGAAGCAGCGTCAGAAAATAACGCTTGCAGCCTAACGAAAGCTAACTACAGTTATCAAAAACGGAAGGAAAAATTTGAGCGGGAATAAAAGAACAACCCCTGGAAAGGAAGAGAAAGGAAGAAATTGGAACTGCTCATCGTGACGTCTTCTTCAGGCGATGATGTTTTGAAAATTGCCAGTGCGAAACCACACCGAACCCGAAACGCCGTCCATCCATCCGAAAAAGAATCTTTTGCAGAGATGTTTATTGTTCTCAAGAGAATTGGTCTATTTTTCATCAGTCATAACCCATTTTTCTTGGGGGAATTTTGGGCGACCTGGTTTCGATGCTTCTCCAAAACCGCTGCTGGCGTATTGCTTCTTCAAGCAGATATTTAAACAGTGGTGTAGACTTTGAAGATCACTTCGCGTGCTCGACCTTAATATTCCCCGACTTATTAATCCGTCTTTTTAATCATCTTATGGAAATAACGCAAAGCTGATCAAAAGAGCGTGGGTGTGTATTTAAATCGAAGTAAATATTCTCTGGAGTATAGATTATAAATCGTGCCTTGCATGTAAGCAATTGCTAGTTTGCTAAACATACTAGATTAGTTTGAGTATTTTTTCCCGTATTTTGTTCACATTCTTTGTAGTTAAGTTAGAATTTTTTAAGAACGCGTGAGAAAAGTGTTAAAATAAAGTTAAAAAAATATAATTAAATAAAGTAAGAATCAGACTTTTAACTTCTGTTTTAAGATTATATTATTTTTCTTCTTCCTCCCTTTTTATAAGACCATTGACTTAACCTTATTATTAGAAAAATCCGATTGTTTCTTGTTGAATGGGAATTAAGTTCATTTGGGATTACAAACATTAGCTATAGCTGGGCTACCGTGTAACAGATAGTTATCTTGCAGCCATTGAAATCTTTAAAAAGAGAACAAATGGAGAGATATTCGTCAGAACTTTTTTCCCGTGACTACAGTACTTTCTTTACTGTGTACAAGGAAGTAAAAACGAAAAATTCTTGATAATTCAAATCTAGAACTAAGGTATCAATAGCCATAGATTAAAGTTTTCTTTGAAGTTATTTTGATAGGAAGCAGTATGGACGTCAAAATAAAAAACTATATCTTCAAATTTCTGATTACAGTGTTATAAATTTTACAACATAAGTGAATTCGTGCCGATATTGGTTAGTGCTCTACAAAATCTGATTTCACTCAAACCATTGGATTTTCAAAAAGTGATCATCTTTATATTTAGCCAGTTGGTTTTATTGGAGGGCAATTACACAGGTACTGACATTTCGGAAGCAAGCAATACGCATTTTGTAATATTCAACGCAAAATATACATTGTAAAAGCCATTTTCCCGTGGAATATTGTATTTTTTTAGGCTGAACTCAATGGTATGATTAAAATCTCAAAATACAGTTTGGAAGATTTAAAACAAAAAATGTTAAAAATATGGTATCTGACTGACATACTTCTTTTTAAAATGTCAGTCAGTTACCATGTTTTCAATAAATATTTAAAAATTATCTAAAATGTGTTTCGGGAATTCAAATACACCATTAAATTCAGCTAAAAACGTACAATATTCCAGAGCAAAAGACCGTTTACACAACATATATTTTGCTTTGAATGTTACAAAAAAGTATTGTTTTGCTTCAGAAATGTCAGTCAGTTACCCGCGGAATTGCCCAGGACGAAGTTCAGGAAGCCGTGAAACCGAACATCGAAGAGTTTTTGAGGAGAGTAAAAGAAGATATCGTCCTTAATAATACTTAAGTTTTCAGTAATTCATTGAAAACTAATGTGTTTCTTTTTAAAGTAGACACACAACTGTACAGTAGAACCTGGTTTATCCGACCCTCGTTTATCCCGATCTCCAGTTAATCCGGATAATTTGTGTACATTTTTTAAAAAGTTTTACATTCACATGAATAATAATTTTAAATTTATGATAGCTGAAATATAACTACGCCATGCATTCTTTTTTATTTTGATTGAATGTAGGGTAGACCGGGACGCGTTTATGCAGTGCCCTTTTTTCAAATCGAATTATAACTGGAGAACATAGTCATAACATATTGATGCTGCTCCCTAGCAAATATCCTCACAAATTTTTAAGCATCAGTCGAGCTTCGGTCCAGCGTACAAAAAGAATAGTATGTTTTCTACCAAGCCGAGTTAATATTCAGTTGAAAGTTTTGAAGTTCATTGTGAATAAATAATACTTAGTTAAAAAAGAACAAATATATAAAAATTAGCAGAATTTTATCCTTTTTTGAGAACTGTATTTGTATGAACTGAGATGTTTTTTTTTTTTTTTTTTTTTTTTTTTTTTTTTTTTTGCACGTTAAAAATAAATTCAAACTTGGCAACGGAGCAAGATTACGCGTTGACGTCTGAGCACCTTTACACACGTTTTTACTGTATCTTACTTCTAAACGTGCCCTGACGCTTTTTTCGCTCCAAACTGTCTCAAACATTTTTAGTATTTTCCGTCTACTTAGTTTTGAAAATTACCTTATAGTTTTTAATTACGTTACACATTCGTATCTTATAGCTTACGATCATATAGTGCTGTCTTTATGTAACTTCAGCTTCAACTTTATACACTATTCAGTAAGCAATAAATTTGCTATAGTTTAACGTTGGTAAGACATTTTGTTCAAAACACTAACCGAACCACGCTAAATTTCAAAATAAACATGCGTAAACGTGCCCCGTGTCCGGGGCAAGTTTACGCAACCGACAAGGGACTCAAAAATATTTTTTTTAATGATTTAAAACACAAGCTGAGTAAAAACTGAATATACCTATTTTGACTCCATTAACTGTTTCATAAAACCGCAATGTCTAAATTTTCCGAAGTTAAAACATAAAAATTAAAAAAACTCATTGAAAAAAATCCTCGTAAACGTGCCCTAGTCTATCTTACAACTCCTGGATTGAAGGTGTAATAAATTATAGTAATCTAACAAACAAATGGCTCACTTGCAGCGTCAGTCTGACAACACTACTTATGAACTATAAATGATTAGATGTTGACACGAAACAATCGTATGTAATTTTGTAATGAACTGTTTTTAAAAAACGTTGCAGCGTTGTTTTTTGCTGTAGTAAAATATGCGTCTCCTATAAGAAATTACTTTGCGTATTATCCATACTACTCGATGTATCCGGGTTTTGACCAATCTGGATAGCTTTCAGTTCCAGTAAGTTTGGATAAATAAGGCTTCACTGTGCTTACAGAATTTGAAGACAAACAGTTTTGCATTTCACGTGGAAGAACTAATGAAGGATGATGTCATTTCCATCAGATGACACAATGCTCGTAACGTACTGATAAAAACAAGTTACAATATCAAGATTCTTTCCTAAGGGGACACTGGGCCTTGAAAACAAACTTTTTTAATTATTGATGGATTTGCATGAAATTTTAACCATATACTTTAAACACTGGTACAAACTTAATTATAATATTTCATTAAAAAAATTTAATTAGAAGATCAATTATTTAAAAAATGTAAATAACCTTAACGATAATTAACAGAACTTTGAAAAGTCCCTTGCGTAATTATTTACTTCACAACACTGAAACTTATTTTAAGTCATTCTCTATACTATAATAAATAAAACAAAACTCACAAAATTGTCCTCATATTCAAATAAATCCAAAAAATAACAATTTCAAAAATGCCCAAAAATTTGACAAAAATTTCTTCCTTTTGAACGTCCAGTGTCCCCTTAAGTTTTTCTAAGGCACAACTTTAGCGTACGAGGTTCTGTACAATAGCTACAATGAACAGAAATTACATACAGGCAGAGATATTTTTAACGTCTCCATAAGCGTATTGCTATGCACTGAAAATCGTAAATTCGCCTCAAAAATTTGAAGCGTATTCTTAAGCTTTGTATTTGAATTAAAAAAAAAAAAAACCTTATGGAAAAAGAAAGAAATGGATTATTTTTAAATCATTACATTTGTGCGTTTATTTTTTTTTTAAAAACAAAAATACCTAGCACTTTGAAGGTTAAAATCCGAAATAGAACGCGTTTCTTCTTTCTGAATCACCATCCATTTCATCCACAGATTTTTTAATTTATTACTATTCATTAATTAATTTATTTATCTATTTTATTTTATTAATTAATTTATGTTTTATTATTTATACTATGTAAATTTTCATTCAACACCTAAGTCAAACAAGTCAGATAATCGTCATTATGGGCCCAAGGACGGATCCAAAACATTTTAAATGGAAGGCGATTGATTTCTATTACTTACTTTTTACTATGTGTACTGGATCACACGTATTGATCTCAAAGGTTTTGAGCTTCAATTCCGGAACATTTCAGGGGTAGGTTCCCAAACATTCTTCGTCCCAACACCAATAAACTCGTCTAAATTTGCATTTTTTGAACTTCATTATCGGAAGTGACTTAATTGCCGGTGGAGAGCCCTCAAGTGAAGGGGGATCACCCCCATTGCCCCTCTTTTATATATTTCCTTGATACTTCCCTTAAAGCGTCAGAAAAATTGTTCAATTAGCATTTTGCTGTAGCATTGTTTGAAACAATTTTCTTTACATTTTTATTTAATAACTCAGAGCAAAAATTAAACTAAATCTTTCAACCGCTTGAAACCTGCTTTTATTTTAGGCTGCTTTTAAGTTAGAAAAAGTATGGAAAACGTTTGTGTTTTAAAATATAATTTAGGCCTGCAAAAATATCAAAATACATAAATAAATTTTAAAAAATAGGTTTAAAACTAATAAACTAATATATCACAAGAAGGATTATTTAAAATTAAATTTCAAAGTAATACTGAACAAAATGATTAAAAAAAAACAGGTAAATGTTAAACAGATGTTATGTATCTCTTGCAAAAAAAAGGAAAATTTAAATATAAAGCAAAATTTTCTTAAAATGAAAAGGAGTAGAAACTGAATAAATACCTTTGTATTCTAAAGGAAAAAATAAAAATATATCGCAAAAATGCACAAATTTTTAGGATAACTGCAGACGGATCTTCCGTTCTACATTTATTTCGTCTTCTAACTCACTTTTTTTGCATTGAAAAAGGAATTGCTTGTAATCCCGAAACACGTATTAGCAGTTTTCCTGAAAATATATGCGTATTAACGTTTTATAATTACCTTTTAATAAGAAGAATTTTGATATTTTCCCACGACCGTTCAAAACAATTTCAAGAAAGATATAACTTGAGAATGAGGATTTTAATTATTTGAAAACAAGTTGTAAATTAACAAATGCGCTGAGCAGCCGTTTCAAACAAACTAATAAATACATGAAATACACCGCCTGCTCAGTCATTTCCAGCCGAGGACTGCAGTTTCGTGCTTATTAGCATTCATCAGCACGGCATAGGAAAGTGACTGAGCTGGAGACGGAAAAACCTCTTAAGGAAGCCAAGAGTGCCAAACAAACTGGCAGCTAACATAGAATTAGCTCAGACCAGACGAGTGACCAAAACAATGGTTCGGTTCGACTCGAACATTGAAGGCAAGGCATAAAGCTTAGTTGGTAGGTACTTGTTAGCTACCAGTTTGTTTGGCACTCTTGGCTTCCTTAAGAGGTTTTTCCATCTCCAGCTCAGTCACTTTCCCATGCCGGGCTGATGAGTGCTAATAAGCACGAAACTGCAGTCCTCGGCTGGAAATGACTGAACTGGCGGTGTATTTCATGTATTTCTGCCTTAGCCCTGGCTAATGGGCGGTAACTTACTGAATAAACTAATAAATGCTCTATGCAACTATCTCATACAAATTAATAAATTTGTTATGCACCCGTAGCGCAATTTCATTTTTATTTGATTTCATAAATTTAAATTATCTTACGTGAAACCCTTATCATATACTTCCTCACGCTGCGCCTTTCATCTCAGTTAAATCAAGTCATCGGAAGATAAAGGTTTCCCTAGGGTGTCAGATTCCTTTCATGGGGTTGTTTATTAAAGGAAGCTGGCAGTAAAATTATAGAATCTTAATCTTCAGTAATTTAAATAGTGTCGATAAATTAAAATATATTAAATTTCTATCAGTATACAGTACAAATAGATTTGGCTGCTTAAATTATCTTAACATTAAAACTGAGTTAATATCTCTGTGCTAGAAATGTAAAAATAAGAAACAACAGCGTGTAATGGCACAAAATTTGCAGATTACCGCAGACACGTGTTTCAGGGTTGCAAATAACTACTTTTTCTATGCAAAGTGAGTTTATGGATGAAAAGATTTTATCAGAGGTATTTTGATCCATAAGCTCACTTATTTTGTCTTGAAAAAGGGGGCCCTTGTAACCCCGAAACACGCGTCTGCGGTTTCATGTAACGTTTAACGTAATCTGAAGTTTTGTGTTATTTCTTATTTAAACATATCTTAACATTGTTTTAATATAAAACGGCTTGAATAAATTTAAAAATAGTTAGTGAAATCTAAAGCAAATTATCGGTTAAGTTTATCGAATAAAAATTAAAGAGCTAAACTAAATTGATGCTATTGAATGGTATACAATTTTGTGATTATTTCACTTCAATAATATGAAAAAATAAAACCTTAATTTTTTAAGAAATGACTTAGTATTTAAGCACTTACTTACGTTAATTGTAAGATTTTTGGTATGATACAGTGATATTTAAAAATAAATTTGTGTATGTTAATTGCATTAATTGCTGAAGTAAATAAAACTTTGAGAAAACATACAGAAAAATATGAATTAAAAAGAACGTAAAAAGTATCATTATTGTAAAATGTTATTGCTTTATTTAAAAAAAAAAAGACTTCTCTTTTGCGTGGACAGGTAAAAATATCCGAGGACTAGTCAAAATTTTTCGCGACCCGGTGCTGTCTCGCCGGACTAGCTGTTGAGAATCCCTAAAACCAGTTTTTTCAAACGCTCTAGTTTTGAAATGTCGAAAAAGTTTAATTCCAAATTTATGCTGAAAACCACATTTCCGAAAAGAATTTGCCGTGGTTAAAATATCGATGAACTTCTAATTATTTTCCCCATACCCACTTTCGTAAATATGTTGTACTAGTGGTAGCCACACGGCTTTGCCCGTAGTAAAAAAATAAAAGGTCATTTGGTTCGCCTGTTTGTTTGCAAATAATAGATGGTGAATTTCTCGCCAACTTACTATGTTCATTTGCTCGCTCTTGTTATGGTAATTTGCTCGTCCACGTCATAGTAATTTGCTCGCTCTCGTTACAGTAATTTGCTCGTCCACGTTATGATAATTTCCCCGGTAAAATGTTCTTAAAATTAGAATAGAAAAAGAACAAAATCGAATTTTCGAACAATCGCATTGAGGCGCTCACCGCTATGCTACGAACTAATTTTGTGCCAAATTTCACGAAAATCGGGCGAACGGTCTAGACGCTATGCGCGTAACAGAGATCCAGACATCCAGAGACACAGACTTTCAGCTTTATTATTAACTAGTGGTACTCGCACGGCTTTGCCCGTAATAGAAAAATTAAAAGGTCTTTTGGTTCGCCTGTATATTTACAAATAATGTATGGTGAATATTCTCGCCAATTGGCCCATGTTACAGTTCCACGTTTTGATAATTTCGTATCTCGCCAATTAACTTGTGCCCATGTTACGATTCCACGTTATGATAATTTCGTAATTTACTCGTCCATTTTATGATAGTTTTGTTCTTAAAATTGGAATAGAAAAATAATCACATCGAATTTTCGAAAACTCGCTTCGAGGTGCACAGCCCCATGCTACAAACTAACTTTGTGCCAAATTTCATGAAAATCGGCCGAACGGTCTAGACGCTATGCGCGTCACAGAGATCCTGACAGACGGACAGAGAGAGATCCTGACAGACAGAGAGGCTTTCAGCTTTATTATTAGTAAAGAAAAGATAAAGATTTAAATATAAGCGGTCCCATTTCATAAGTGTTTTATCGAAGTCACCTTAATTCCTCGAGTTCAAGCAAAATTAGGTGAAAAAATAGTCATCCTCGAAATAATTACAGAAAATATAGCACCTCGCACTTTTAACACTGACGATTAACAGCCCCTTCCGCATCCTTTGATTGAACCCGGATCGATTACATCAGGCTGATTGTTTTACGACCAATGGAAAGACGCGTCGTGCCATTGACCGACTTGCCCACATTTGCTGACTTCGGAAACTAGTTCAAGACGGAAAACGTTAGACGCTGTTGTTTATCTCTGCCGAGATTTAATGAAAAATGTGTTCCAATAACTGAAGACAAATGAATTTTTTTCTTTGATTCATGTTTTTGTTTTTCCTGCCCAGCTGTCAGAACATGAATTTGGGGAGAATGCTGAATCATTATGCATTTTGTTCCGAAGCTAAATTCTGTTTCTGGGAAAGCAGTGTTGCTCTCGAAACATCGAAATAAAAACGATCGTTTGTTGAGAAATTCTAAAACAAGTAAATGGGATAGATATTAGTATTGGCAAACTGTTAAATATCCTGCTTGTATGTAAATTTTTTGTAAGCGCTGTGAGAGGTTTTTTTGTACTTCAGCGACACATACTTCACAAAATCAAATTTTCCAAAAAAAAAAGATCAAAAATATGCAAACTAAATGAAAAGTGCTTTTTATTAATTATAATAATTATTAATATGTAAATAAATAGCTCTTTCAGTTTGAATTGCGGATTAGGAGAAATGTTTTACATTCTAATCCATCTCAAAACTTATGTTCTAAATCATCTTAAAATTTATTCTGAAATATCTCAAAAATTATATTATGAATAAAAAAAAAAAAACGAAAACTTATTTTAAAACTTGTCAAAAATTGCAATCTAAAACATCTTTAAATTCATTCTTAAAAAAAATCTTTAAAATAATATTCTACATCAACTTAATTCTATTCTAAAGCATATCAAAAACTACATTCTAAAACATCTTTAAATTCATTTTTAAAAAAATCTCAAAAATAATATTCTAAAGCAACTTTAAAGTTATTCTAAGTCATATCCAAAACTACATTCTAAAACATCTCAAAACTAATTCTAAAACATCCCAGTGTTTACATTTAAAACACATCTCAAACATCACGTTTTAAAACATCTTAACATTTATATTTTAAAGCATCTCATTCTTGAGGATATACTTGTAGTAATTCCTTAAATGCTGCGTTATATCAGAAACAAAAATGTTATCAGGACGGACTGTTTTCTTCAGTTACAACCTTCTAGCAGAAGATGGAAAAACTCCGTTCTCTATACAGAATTAAAAGTTTTCGTTCTCATTGATGTTTCGTTTTAAGTACAAAAACACTCGCATGCAAAAATTAAAATTTTAAAAAGCATGAAAAGTTTTGAGTATAAATTTTGCATATAATCTAATCACAGTTCAAACAATAAGCTTTCTTAAGAAAGTATAACTCGATATCCTGAACTCAGTAGTTTAAGCAATTACATGCAAAGTTCACCACAACAAAAGTGAATTTAATTTTAATTTTACTTCAAATTCTACATACGAAAAACGATGTCATGGGGGAAAAGTGATTTTTTAGTTTTGATTTCTTAGTGAAATTGAAATTTTTCCATCTTGTCTCGTAATTTATAAGTAGCTCGTAGTTAAAATTCCAGTGAATAAAAAATCAGCAAGATTTTTTATTCACTGGAATAAAAAATCAGCAAGATTTTTTAGTCACGCGTAAAAAATTGAGCTCTTTTATGACGAGGGGTGGGTTCAAATGACGTCACCAGTAGGGTTACTATTCGCACTACCAATTAAAACCTTGGTGTAATCACATATTTTTCTCCCACACTTTTCGACAGAATATTAACTAGTTGTTTATTATTCTGAAAAGAAAGAGAGAGAAATGGAAACTGAATTCAGGAACGTTAAATAAACTAAGATTTTCAATTGTTGAAAAATTTATGAAGAATCTGCTACAAGTGCGAGAGGCATAGTAACAAATGCAGATAACGTCATTGAAATGCAGTATTAATTTGCGTAATTTTTTTTAATAAGCGAAAGATTTTCTTTTCGCGTGCTATAAGAAAATTATGTATCTAAGTATAAGAAGAAATTGCGATGTTTCGTAAGAATTGACTTGTAATGTTAACGAATAAGTTAACATTTTAACTGTGTATATAAGCAAACACTAAGTTATTGTTCTCAAAAAGAGAGATAGAGAGACAATAAAAACAGTATGTGAAATTTATTGAATCACAAATTGTTTTCAATTTTAGCTTTTTTGTAATAACTAATACGGGTAAATTTTGCGCAACAAGTCACGTAATTTCAACATAGAGTTGTTAAAGTCACATTTCTTACTGTTCAATTTACGTTTAAAATCAGTTTTAATCTTTAAATTTTTCGGATTTGTTAAGAATTTCTATTCAGATAATTAAACAATTTTTAGGATAACACAATAACGTATTTTAATCGAGCGTGTTTAAACTGCAAAACGTGTAGCGGAAATAAGGCAGACCAATATTCATAAACATTTTTTTCCTTTTCTGCACTACGCTCGAAAAAAGCCTCTCTGAAACTTAGAAAAAGAAATAAGTAAGTAAATGTGCCATTGGAAGGAATAAACTTATCATATACCTCTGATTTATTATTATCATTTTTTTAATTTCACAAAGGCCTAACATTAGCGCCTAAGCCTTTAGTTCACAAGCTTCTTTAACAATGCTTTTAAGAAGCGTTTTTAACAATGTACTCATACTAAGACTGCACAATACAATTATTCACATGTTCAAAGGTTATTGAATGGTTATAATTACATAAAAACAGTCAGGGGTTACCAATCTGATTATATAGAGATGGTCTAGCAAACTGTCAAGTGGAGTGAGACCTCCAAAGAGAGTCACTGCTGTAGCTCTCTTTAGAGGTCTCCAACCTCTAAAGTGTCTAGGCTCTAGGTGTCCATGCCTCTAATTAATAAATCAACGATATTTAAAGTTCTCTAAAGTTAAGTAGAAGCATAATGAAGCTTTTTGTAGCGGTACATTATTTTACATAATGCTTCTCATTCAATACATAATGTGTTATTAAAACTACTGGACGTAAAGGACATCAAAGTATTTCCAATAATCTATAATCTACAAAACCCGTAAGTGAAGCCGTAATACTACTGACTTAGCTATGCATCAGTTCAGCAATTGTGCATATGCTGTAAAAGTATTCAAACTCCAGTGAGATAAATGTTGCGTCATCGTTTAAGACAGAGGAAAAAGAGAAAGAATAGGGTGTTTTGTTTGAAACTTTTTTCCTCCTTCGTAAAATGTATTTCCATACAATAAAGAACTACCGGCATATCAAGATTATTCATAAAACATAGCAGTTGAGGAAATTTCAGAGGAGCAGCTGAGCAGAAATGTAAAAGCATTGCTATATTTTAACGAAAACACAAAGTCTGAGAAAGTATCCAACTCCGTTATTCCTTTATGAAGAAAAAACAATGAATCCAGAGGAAAAGAATTTAAATATGATCACCCGTTAGTAATGGGCCCTGTCATTTTACGCCTAAAAGAAACGCTGCGGGAAAATACGGCATTTTGAGGAAAAAAAAGTTATTTAAAAGAAAATAATAATAAGACACCCAAATACCGAGAATCATAATGGGAGAAACGCGACAACTCGCCGTGGGACGATTCATTGCCTGACCAACCCTACACGGGACATTATTCACACAACTGCTGCTTTTAAATGCCTCTTCTGCAAATTAATTTAAGTACTTATTTTAAGATAAATAAATTGACTTCTGACAAAATAGTTTTTAGATCTCCCCCCCCCCCGCATTTTTTACGACAGATTCATTTTCTTTCATTTCTTTTTTTTTTATCGGTTTTGTTTTCTTCTCTCTCTCTTTTTTTTTTGAATGCACAATTACTCGACAGACCACATATTAAAACAGTAAATTGTAAGGCAGATCTCCCTTCAGAGTTATTAATTAGCTCAATTATATTATTTAGCTCACAATATTAGTTTGCTCATTAGGTCTATTTGTGCAAGCGCATTATTTTGCCACATATTAATTAATATTGCCACATTCGATTTACGTTACAACACTTTACAAAAATCCCGCTTGGAAATCAATAGAAGTTTTATTATCTGTTTTTGTAAACACTATGATATATTTACTCTTTAGCAGTAAAATAATTATTTATGATTTGTTATTGTGCAGTCTTTATTTTGTACAAAACTGACGCAGTCGTCATTTTTTTTTTTAAGTATCGTTTCTCCATGTTTAATCTGAATTCCAAGTCAGCAACTCATATCTTACAAATGAAATAAAATATTTCTGTGAAATAAGAATTATCCTAATTTTAAACAGCCATTTGCTATGATGATTAAATACAAGAAATGAATACTTATTTTTGATTAGTACGAGAAATTGCGAAACTGGATCCCGCATAAAACGAAATAAAAACGAATGTCAAAACCCCCTAAAAAATAACTACAACTTCGCGCTGAGGAATTTATTCATCACCGTTACCAATCCTTGCAAACGAATCAATAAAGTTTGATCATTCACAGGGACAGACTTAAAGCCTTCTAAATGATAATTAAGAGAGAATATTTGCGGTGATTTTATTTCCGTTCAATTGTTGCGAGAAACTTTCCATCCAAGAAAAGCGTCGTCGATTAATTTTGGCGGGAAGGAAATATTTTTTCTAGCTCCGGGCTTCTGCAGAACCCTCTCCATCTTTCTCCCGCTTTTTGTGAAATGGCTCGGGACTCAAAGATGTAATAAGATGCTTAACGAGAATTCGATGACTTCTCTCTCGTTTTCTTCCATTACCGTGCTCAAGAGGGAAAAGTGCCTCTGGTTAAAGATGGCCTATATTCTGCTCGTTGAATTCGCTTCAAACTAAATTTGAAGATAAATACAGCAGAAGTTTATATTAACTGGTAGTTTTATTACTTTACTTTTGCTTGCCGTGCGTAATCATATTTCAATCTTTCCATCCTTAAAAAAATTACTCAGATAAGGGCTTTGGTAAAACTACGATTTACATTGTGTGCGTACTTTTTACGGTAAAAGCATGCTATTATTAAAACATACAAGATTGAACGTTACTTTAATGCAGCCTTTTTTAACTCATAAACTACTATAAATTCTGAAAGAATTCCCCCCTCCCCCTCCCAGTTAAAATTTAAAGATTAACAAATTTATTGCAGGAAAAATATTTTTGCTAATATTCATACAAAAACATACAAGGTTGAACAGACTTTACTGCAGCTAATTTTATCTCATAAACTACTATAAATTCTGAAATAATTCCCCTCCCCTGCCACTCCCATTTAAAACTAAAAGATTAGCAAAGTTACTACTGGAAAAATAACCTTGCTAATATTGATACAAAAACATACAAGGTTGAACAGGACTTTACTGCAGCCAATTTTATCTCATAAACTATTTAAATTCTGAAATTAAATTTTCCCTTAGTTACAACCACAAATTAGGTAAGTCATTACTGGAAAAATTAATCATGACAACATTTTCAGCCACAGTATAAAATTTATCACACACAATTTTGTAAGCATGTAGCACTTAATGAAACTTTTAATTACATAATTAGAATGTACAGAAAGTTCCATCTTACTCTTAATGTTGCGGAGATATTTTGATTATAAACTAACAAACAAATGTTCAATAGAAACCCTAGGACAATGAAAGTTATTTTTAAAGCGAATATTAAATTGTCCACAATAATGGAAATGAAAAGTCATGCGAAAATGTCTTTGGCAATCAATAACAGGAGATGTTAGAAAGAAAAAAAACTTGAAACAAAAGAACATACATAAATGTCTTGAGCAAATTATTTAAAAAAAAAATTTTAAATCACTATTTAAAGTTTATTTTGAACGAAGTTTTGATTGAAGTTTGTGTCAGTAAGTTTAACACTGTATCAGCAGAAAATGTAAATCCTAAAGAATATAAATTGAAAAACAGCCAACTGTTTCTTTACAAAAAAGAATTGATGTAAGGCGCCATTACAAAAGTTCATTATTTATCACACCATTAGGTAAGATTTTATTCAAAATGTAAAATTAGAGGAATTTCATTGTTTTTTAAAGTAGTTTACAAAGGTAATTTAACATTAAATTAAATCCCTTGACACAAAACAAGATTCTTTGCAATAGTTAAATTTATTTCTTATGCAAGGATTCCCCCTTTAATGCAAAACGTTTTTTTTTTTTTTTCAAGAATGTAAAACTCAGTAGTGACTTTTATTGATACAAGTTGTTCTTCTATTAAAGTTTTGCGCATCGATTTTGACTATTCCTATCCGATTAAGTTTTTTATTTTAATCGGTTTTGAACGAAATCTTTAGAGAAGTTTTGGTTACAATAAAATTTGCTTATAGTGAGAATACAACACCCGAACTTTCGAAAATACTCACAGTTCCGCAAAATCATAAATTTCCATGATAAACATCGCTTTCTTCTAACCAATAAATTTTGTTTTTAATAAGAAAGTTGAATCAAAGTTTCAAAAACAAATAACCATTTATGCATCATATTCATTTTCTAAGTAGTATAAAGCAAGAAGTTTATGCAAAATATTTTCACAAAATCATCACTACAATCTTCAACAACTAGAAGATATTTTGATATTTTTTTCTAACTTTTATCAGTTTAATTTAATATGTATTTGACGAAGAGTGAATGCCATTAACTAAAATAAAAAGATCACAAAAAAATTACAGTTTAACCACGTAGAAAAAGTATTTAGAACTGAATAAAAAACATTAAAAAAATCAAATTTTGATTTGCATCGAGTTCATAACATTTTTCTACCAGTTTTCAAAGCGATAAAACAAATTTTTGCAAGAGAACTTTTTGTTTTCGAAAATTTAAATTTTTCGAAAACTATTATCTTTTTATACGTTATTGTCTATACGTAAGTGTTCAACTAGCTTTTTTCTGCAGCTGATATTTTTCACGTAACTTAAAATTTCAGAATCTTTTTTAACTAGTCATAAGTCTTTAAATAAATCATTTGACATGAACTATATCAATTTAACCAAGTTATCAGTCTCCATGAGCATGCAATTTTAAATGCATTATTATAAAAAGAACATAAAGCGAGTATGGAAAAGTACTCACCAAAGTATAATTATTCAATAAATATTATCTTCTGTTAACCATCTGGCGTAAATTTTTTAAATATGTACTGTGAAATCCACATCGAAGCATTAAGACTGTATCAAGTTAGTTTTATCACATCAAACCCTTTATTAATGATGAAGCAATTACTTGATATTAATTGCATCCGATAGGTATATTAAAATACACAGTATTTAAATACATTAGATATATAGATTCATAATGTATACATATATACTAATTACTAGACAAGCATTTTTATTTAATTCAAAAAATGAACTGCATTATTAATGCCATACTGCAACTAACTGTTTGAGGTCTGTTAATGGGCCATTTCACAGTATTTTTTCCAAATGTAAAGTCCGCAAGATAACTGTTTTTACCGTAAAAATTTAATTTACTGTT
This sequence comes from Uloborus diversus, assembly GCF_026930045.1. NCBI lineage: Eukaryota > Metazoa > Arthropoda > Arachnida > Araneae > Uloboridae > Uloborus > Uloborus diversus. The sequence goes on from NC_072732.1 coordinate 40,321,166, forward strand.
TGATTAACACATTATTTTGTTTTGAGTTTATCCTACCTGCACACAAACTCAAACTGTCAGGGCCGCAGAGAGTCAAGGCAGGCCCCTTCCCCCCCCCCCTCAAAAAAAGGAGAAAAAAGGAAAATGAAAGGGGAAAAAGAAGAAAACTAGGGTGGAGAAAAAGAAATGGAGAAAAGAAGAAAAAAGGGAGAGAAGAAAAAGGCGAAAAAAAGAAAGAATCGAAACTTCTTACTAAAAAACAATTAACTCTACTTTCAGTGCCACAACAGTAAATACCAAAAGAGTAAATTTTACTTTATCTTTACTTTTCCCTTTTTCTTTCTTCCTTCCTTTCTTTTTTTTTTTTTAATTTTTATTTTGCGTCAGTGTTGTCGCCCCCTCCCCTTCCCCTTTAAGACACGACCTCCTAGTTTCCGACTAGTCTGACATGGCCTCTCATCAGGTCTGCAAACTATGTAACACATAAGGTGCCAATAAAACACTAAATTAAAAAGCAACGGCAAAAAAAGTGTTGTGGATACTACATTTGGAAAAAATGCTGTGAAATGGCCTTAATCAGATTTTACAACGTTTCATCGAGTTTTGATCTCAGGAAAGAATTAGATGTTGCAAAACAGCAAACTATTTGGTAATATTGCCTCTAAATTTCATGGGATAACCATTAACTCAACGAATTACTGTATGACAGAATTAAGACTCTGTGGTAAAACATTACAATTAAAGTCAGTAATGATGCCGCTTGGACGCTATCGTGGATTAGAGGGAATGCTACTCTTCTTAAGATAGTCATTAGGCTTACTAAATGATGAACGCTTGTAATAACAGTTATAGTTTTTTACCTAATGATGGGATAATGTTCGAGAACGTTCGTCTACAAAAAGAAGATATGTTTTCGCAATCTCTAATTATGTCAAATCACTTGCGTAACCAGAAATTTCTCCTGGGGGAGTTTTTAGCCTGAATGGTTTTTACATGCATGCATATTAACGTACTAGGATTGAACCTAGGAGGCTGGTGTTTTACCTTTTCTTGCAGATTGAAATGTATTACTTGTCAAAAGTGGCCATTCCTTACGGACATTCAAATATAAATTTTCTTTCAAATCAAATAATATCGTCTGCGAGAAGCATGGCCTCAAAATTTCAAAATTTTGAAAAGAATAAAACACTAAAATATTCACTTATTTTAGTTATAGTAAAAAGTTCATATTATTTTCGTTAGGAGATGTCAACTGTGTTGAAATTTCATGCTCAAACTTCAAAAGATGAGTTAAATCATGTGTCATTGACTTAAATGACCTTTGACCCTGATTACTCTTATAATCCAAACATAAAACAATTGAAAATTCTCATTTCGAAAATCTAAACAGACTGCTTTTTTTATTAATTTATGACTCATTTCAAACACCGAAGGAGGCATTTTTGCACTCTCGAAGAATATTTAACTGACCTTTTAAGTTTGAACATGAAATTTCATCATTGACATCTCATAACTCAAAAGTATGACATTTTTACTATAACCAAATTCAGTGAATATTTTAGTGTTTCTGCTCAAAATTTCAAAATTTTGAGGTCATGCTTCACACAGAAGATATTATTTGATTTGAAAATTTAAAAAAAAGTATCTGTAATGTCGAATAGGTATGTCTACTTTTGGCAGGTGCACCATGCTCATCATTTCGCTCCCGAAAAAAAGTAAAACGAGATCCCCCAATTGCTCAGTACCTTGTAGTATTGCTCACAACCTTGCACAGTATGCTTTAAACAATTACTCCTTTTTGTGCCTTAAACTTACGACCCTCCTTTCCAATTTGTGTGCTCTGATTTCCGTCATGACTCCTTCCAAAATCAAAAGCTGGCACCTCTCTTGGATAAACTAGAGCCGCAATATAAATAGGCCGACGCATTAGCTTAAGTTTAGCCACTTTGGATCGGATTTTACATTATTGCGCTGCTAAGGTTCCCATAGCAAAGTTTCGGGTTTCGGCAAACTTGCAAAAAATAATATTTTATTTAATAAAAAATTGACGCACACCGCTAATAATCGCTCGCATTGAACAATTACCGAACGCGATAATTCGCCAGAAAAGACAACCACTCAAACACGCGCTCGGATTCAAAATGGCTAATCTTCAGCTGATGCGCCGACTCATATATATATGGGGACCTTAAGTCAAACCACTTTCAAGTGAAAGATTGTCCTAATTTATACACTCCAACAAAATTCAAAACGGGTGGTTACTTTTTTATTAAAATTAAATGATAGCACAAAGGAATATTTTCAATATTATAAGCTACCAAATAATACCGACTTGGAAATTTTATTATGTTAAAATAAAAACAAGTAGATAATGACAAAAAAAAAAGGCTTTTAAAAATGCTTTACTTGAATCAAGGGAAGCCTCAAAAACCTGTAGTATTAGAAAAGTTTCATAAGTCCTAAATCTACTAATCTTTGCCTATTTAAATTCATCCTTGAAATTAGATTTTTACCTTTATTAACAATAATCTTTATAATTACTATCATTCATTTCTATTTCCAGAAGCGAGTTAAAACCTTCTTCATTCAAGACACAGTAAGTGGAATAGAAGCATATAAAATATTTAAAAAATCGAAAGACGAACCTCTAATATATCCTTTATTCCAATGCTTCCCAAAGAGGGTGCTGCAGGTAGAGGCGAGGGGTGCCGCGAAATGGGCATGGTATCGATGTATATAGTGTAAGAGATAAGCTAGAGTGCCGTGGGAAAAACCCTAACTTCCAAAGGACGTCGCGAATCGAAAAAATTTGGGAATCCCTGCCTTATTCTGTTTCAGTGTTGTTGAATATTTTAGACTTTTTAAAGGTATGAAATTATTTATTTATTTATTACTAGTGGTACCCGCACGGCTTTGCCCGTAGTAGAAAATTAAAAGGTCATTTGGTTCACCTGTATATTTACAAATAATGGATGATGAATTTATCGCCAATTAGCTATGTTCATTCTCTCTCCCATTCCACGTCATGATAATTTCGTAATTTACTCGTCCATCTTATGATAATCTTGCTCCGGGAAATATTCTTAAAATTGAAATAGAAAAAGAAAAAAAAAATCGAATTTCCGAAAACTCGCTTCGAGGTGCACACCCCCATGCTACAAACTAACTTTGCCAAATTTCATAAAAATCGGTCGAACGGTCTAGGCGCTATGCGCGTCACAGACATCCAGACATCCAGACAGAGAGACTGAGCTTTATTGTTAGTAAAGATTATTATTATTATTATTATTTTTTTTTTTTTTTTGGGCTTTGAAAAATATTTTTTTTTAATAATGCCCATTAAAAAGTCTGATATATATCCTTATTTCAAAACGAAGCTTTTCCTCTAAATAGAAACGTTTATTGAGGAAAGCATTTCAATTATACAATCCAGTTTCATACATTCTGTATGTGCTCCTGCAAACTTTCCTCACTCAAAAATCAATAACCCGTTAAAATTGCACCCGAACGCGTCTCGTAACTGCGGGACGAGTTGCATGGAACAAAACAACCCGTAATTAACGACAGGCTGTGATTTATAGGAGAGAAGATACCGAAGCTTTACAACTTGTCGAGCATTTCGAAGTCGGGACTGTTTTAGTTTCCGTGACATGCAAAATACCGTTTCGGAATTTCGCGTTTCTAGAGCGTGAATAGAATATACTGGCTTTCAGCAAAAATGCTTCATACTAACTTGAGTTTCTCAAGTATATAAATATAAAATTAAAATATGTAATAGCAAAATTATTATTTTCAATTGGTATGCAATATTAATTTCGTTTGTCCTGTATCCCTTGTGGGTCGTGAGACTTCTGTGTCCCCTAAAATAAACGTACATTTTATAAATTATAGAATGCAAATAATTTTTATTTTTATTTTTTCCCGATTGTTGAGACATCAAAATTCTAGTATTAGCAAAAAAAAAAGGAAATAAATAAATAAATTAATTAATTGTAATTGTTTTAAAATTAAACTACATTTTATTTTGAAAGCATTGCAAATGTGATACATCGATAGAAAACATTCTACTTTTCATCAAGATTATTTTTCAATTGAAGATTAAATGTAATCAATGTCATAACTTAAACAATTGCTTCTGAGTTGAATAATAAATTAATAACATTTTGGAAAATCGTGTAATTTTGCAAGTCTAATAAACTATAAAGATACATAAGTCACAATCATTTCACACAGAATCTACTGAACCAAGTTTCACAAAACTTCATACACACGTTATCTATATGTATCCTTTCAAACACTTGATGTATAGAAGATGTCCATACTGTAACGCAATGTTTATGGTTCTTAAAGGGATAACTTAAAATTTTTCTAAAGTTAAAAAGTAAATCGGAGAATGACTGAAATAGGAAAATATATAAATAAATGTTTTTACTCATGAGCAATTTTTTTGTTTTATCCATAAAAGAAGTAATAAAGACAATGTCTTTTTTACTCTAAAGTACTAACAGAGTAGTGAAATCAAATGAAAAGAAGAAAATCGACAGTAAATTTTAATTTTAAAAAACTGAGTGTTTTAAATCGTATAAAATTATTATATAATAAATAATAATAATAATAATAATAATAATAATAATAATAATAATAATAATAATAATAATAATAATAATAATAATAATAATAAAATATAATAATAATAATAATAATAAATAATAAGACGAAGAAACAATTGTAAACCTGACGTTCTAAATTATTGTAAATTATTTTTTTATAACCGTCTTCAATTTAAAAATATTAATAAAGGATGACAAGCAGGATTTTCGTTTTATAAAGCTTCCTTTTTTCAAGGTTTGAAAGTACTCCTTGATTTTTTTTTGGAAGAGAAAAATTCATTTTAAAGGAGTGAAGTATAGCAAAGCATCAAAGAGCATAGTAGTGATCAATATTTATTTTTAAAAATAATTTCTTAGAATAATACAAAAGATGGCAGTGATATGAAATATTCCATTTTTTTAACCTTTTAAAACGTTTGATATTTTGAGTTTAAAAAAACTAAAAACATTCAAATGTTTTTTTTTTTCAATACCATTTACTTTTTTCCCATTTTCAACGTTGCTACATTTTTATTTAAAATAAGTGGCATGAAAATGCCTTTTAATTTTTTAAGGTTTTTTTTTTTTTTTTTTTTGCATCCAAATCGGGAAATTAGTGTTAAAACTGTCTCTGAATAAGTGTAGTAAAACAACTTGAAAAACGCGGTTCGATAAACAGATGCATATACCTACTTATACATACAGAGTCACCAAGCCAAGGCTTTCAGACCAGTTTGGCCTCCGCCCCCCCCCCCTTCCATCCCCAGAAAACTTACAAAACGTATACTACTCCGATTCTGAGCCGGCCAACAGTTTCCGACTTGGATGACATAGCCTCTTGCCAGCCCTAAATATATACATGCATAAATACACATTACAGATATTCTTCAACTAGCCAGGGAATTAAAGCTGTTGAAAAGAAAATATAACATACATACGAATCTACACAATGATCCTACCTTCAAAATATATCAGCCAGGCGCGTTAGAAGCTAAGAAGTTTACGCGCAAGAATAAAATGTCCAATTTATGTCGAAAACAACAATCAGAATGTATCAATGTGCCACCGTTTGAACATGATCTCAGGTTTCAAAAACAACTCGAAAAGTAACATTATGTGGTACATAATATTTAAAATTACAGGCATTTACTTCCATGCATTAAAATAACAAGGTCATTAAACACAACCAGTTTACTGTGGAGAAAAGTGGCACTGAATGATACAATTTAGAATGTCAATTGAAACCACTTTCTCTTAAAAGCGGATTCATCATCATTTTAGAACATCAGCTTGTGTCTTTAAAAATGATATGAGGAGAGTGATTTGCTGAATTGTGATTGATAACTATTCCGCAGGCTTAATATATTTTAAAAAGCAATTCCCAACGTATAATTTAGTCACTACTTACATGCCTATTTAATTTGAAGCTATTTATTTCTTTTTTACTTGAAAGTTAAAAGAAGGAAATTATCAATGACAGAAGTACTTTTGGTACATCGTGGAGGGTAGCAGTTCTTTGCAAATTGAATGCAAATTGATAGCATTTGAATTCATAAATCAATTTGAAACGTATCATTCGCATCGTTTCCATTTCAGAGATGCCGGATTAATTGCGAGTTGTCGCTTTTTCCAAAGTTTGCTCCCGTTTGAATTTTGATTGGTTGTGAGGATTCTTGAGGAAAAAAAACTTCAAGACATCTTAATTCGTTTTTGTTGCTGATAAATCTCTTGCAGTGCAGTTATGTCGTGGAATGACAGCGTTGCCGAGTAATCTAAGGGACAGATTTCACTTTTTTTATTAGCGATAATTTTATACTTGCTTTGTCATTAGAGAGTAGGAGGAGACAAGTTTTTTAATGTCGTCAACAACAAAAATGAACAGCGGTGATTATTTAATTACATTATTAATAAAGTTGAACTGAATTTAAACATAGATTTGTGAATTTTGGGCTTTAGAAACTTTTCTAATACAACAGCTTTTGAGGCTCCTCTTGGGTCAAGCCATCAATTTAAAAGCGTTTTTAAAAGGGTTTTTTCACTGTACTTTTGTTTTAAGTTATTTTTCTTCCACCGTAATGAAGGTAAAATTTCAAATATTTCGTCTTTTGAAAAAGTTTTTATATGCAATTTTATAAATGAAACAATTATGAGTAGTTCAGTAAATTACACCCATTAGCCAGGGCTAAGGCAGAAATACATGAAATACACCGCCAGCTCAGTCATTTCCAGCCGAGGACTGCAGTTTCGTGCTTATTAGCACTCATCAGCCCGGCATAGGAAAGTGACTGAGCTGGAGATGGAAAAACTCTTAAGGAAGCCAAGAGTGCAAAACAAACCTGTTTGTTTGTATGTAGGTACAAACCTGTATTTCATGAATTATGAGTAGTTTAAAAAATATTAACAATCCGCAACAATACCAGGTTTTATTTTGTTATTATTTCAAGGATTTTGCTAGTTTTCTTTGAGAAATCACTATTCTCGTGTTAGTCGTACATAGCATGGATAGCTTTTCTTGTATTTTGAACCGATTGCTCTAAAGTGTCCTCACATCAACCAAAAATGTTTTAACTATAAATAAAGTTAATGTCGAGAGTTCATTCTAAAAAAACGGGAAATTTCAGAATCATAACTTACTACGTAAGTATATAAATGCACGCACGTTTTTCAATTACTATTTATTTTATTTTATTTCATGTTTTTATTACGTATTTATTTTTAATTTAACGCAATTGCATCCATAAAAAAGTTAGTCACTGTTTTTTATACTTCATATCAAAGAAATGTTTTAAGCTGATAGGCTGATTTTCGTGAAAATTAATATCGTTTTATGAGTCATCATACGCTGGGCACATGCGAATGAGGCAGACAAATATTTTCGACTTTTATTTAAAAAAATAATGATAAGTTGGTTAAAATCCTATGTAGGATGAAAGTAATTTTGACAAGAGTTTCTTTTTGTAAAAAGAGCAGTAAAAAATAATCTTGCTATCCATAGTTTTCTCCATACAAAAATTTAAGCAAGCTTGTAAACTAGAACCACACTTAATGTACCACGAAACATTACCTTATAATATACCAGTTATCTCAATCGCTGGAAAACGTATTTATCCTGGTAGCCTGGTTGTAGTTGGATATTTCGAAAAAAATCGAACTATATCAGTTATATTCTAGCTGCATGCAATTACAGTATTTCAAAATTGATTCACTACTGCAAATAATATGCTTTGAGTTAAGTATGATGTAAATAACCAGCTGAAATATGGAAATTTATACAAAAGATAACATAACTTTAACTGCATGTAACGGGATTGAATCGTGTTGTGGTTCGTCTCATTTTTTCCTGTCTGTTCTTCATGGCTGTTGCGCCGGTGTTCCGAGCTGCATCATCATAAATCCTACAGGCGAGCCGTGTTAAAATGTTAAAAGTGATTTTAAAGTTTTTCAAGCTCATTTTCTGGGTCTCCTGCGACCAAAAGGGAAGATTTCGATAATTGGGAATCTGGCGATCTTTCTTCACTGGCGTCAATCTTTGGCTCCAGCGCCTGCCCGAGAGTTATTTGGCAGATTCCTAATTATCGAAATATCCCCGACCAAAGCAACAAAAAATATTTCCTGCGGAGGAATTCGCATTTCCTGCGACCTGACTGAAAGTTAACACAGTGATTGTTTTGGATGACGACCACAGAGCCTTCTAAATATATCTATATATTTCTGTATTTAAGGATGCGTATTGTGACTACATATGCTTGCGAGTTTTTTGTGTGTTGAAATAAGCTCCATTTTTTTGTTTAATGTCCGTCTTAATTGACTCTCAAAGCGAATGAAATTTTAATGCTATACACATAAGTTTAATCCATTTCTCGTCAGTTTTATTTTTTTTAATGCTAATGAAATAGAGACTAATATATTAACTACTTAATGTGCTAATAAGTAAATAATTTTCTTTGTGCCAACATTTAAAAAAAACACATATTTACAAAAAAAAATTTGCTTTTTTCAAAAAAAAAAAAATTTTTTTTCCCTAAGTTAAATTGAGGACCGAAGTAACTTCATCTAATACGTATCAAAGATAAAATACGAAACTTAACAAAAATAGATTTCGTTAGACAAAAAGACTAAAATAGGCACAAAATAGAAATCACAAATTTTCTGAAAATTGCAGATATGTGTTTCTAGGTTACTAGGACTTTTCTAAATCAAAGAGATACGAGTTTATGGATGTATTTCATTGAACTAAAAGACTAAAATAGACACAAAATGGAAACCTTAATTTTTTTTAAAATTGCATATACGCGTTTCTAGGTTACTAGGACTCCACTAATACAAAAAGAGGCGATTTTATGGATGTAATGTCAAATGTTTTTACAAAAGATTTTTGTTAAAATTCTTGACATAGTTGTAACATAAAAGGGTAACTAAATTTATTTATTCAAACTCAAAGATGACATGACGTTTTAGGAAAACAATTTGCTTCTAATTTTTTTTAAAAGAGTTTAACAAAGAAATTTCCGAAAAGTGACTCATTTACAGGGTATATTTTGATTATTGTTTTGATATAACCTCTTTTGCTAATATTTCACTTTCTGATACTTTTTTAATTCGTTGGCCTATGGATATGAAAATATTGAAAGAAAAAATACGACAATATAGATAGTTAGGAATTAAGATAGATTTCTATTTCGTAAAAAACATATCAGAAAAACAAAAAAAGTCAAAAATTTTATTGTGCTGTAAATATTTAAAAACGAATTAAGATAATTCAATAAATATTTAAAACAACATTTTTAAATAGCATCGTACTTAAGAGGTATCTCGCTCTTCACTAAGCTTTTCTTTATAGTTTAACAGATTATTAAGAAAATGATTGTAATTAGATTAGATAATTTTTTCTATTAAGGTATAAACGAATGGGGCAATGAATATCGGTCTGTTCATCCGTCGTCCGTCCGTAGGTCTGTCTATCTGTCCATCCTCTGCCTGTGTGCTTACCACCCGCCCCCTAACGTTTGAAGGAATAACCCTACTTTAAACCAGAGATCAGTTGTTCAAAGAAATTTCAGCGAGGACGCTTCATTTCCTTGTTTCAGTTTTTGTTTTAAACACTTTTTCCTTTTTATAAAGTTTAATATTAGCGTCAACAGGCAAAATTGGGGCATAATCTTTCAGCCTTAAAAACTAAAGAATTTTCCAGTGCGCAAAAGAGTAAAATGACTTTGCAAAAGACCTTCATTCGCTTTAAGTAAACTTGGTTTTAAAATCAAAACAAAGTTATCTTGATAGACAAACTATCTTAAAAAATCTCTCATCACACATCAAGAAAAATTTATAACTACAGCAGAAAAAGCGATTTTAAAAACCGTTTAAAGCGTTTTAAAGGGCACGTGGCTGCAGGTCAAAGAACAAACACCTCACCTCCGGTTACAGCACTATTGTATCCTCGGTGACAATCCATACGGGAAGCAACAGGTGTGTCAGTCTTGGAGTTCCATAGCTGAATGAGATGGCATGCTTTTGAGACCTACGCTCACAGAGGTTACTAAGTAGGTCAGACCCTCCTTACACACGCCACTAATCACTGTTCAAGTTTCCCGCCACTTCACCGTCGAATCTCACAGTCAAAAGATGTTCTTTTTTTTCCCTCCTTGTTTTCTTTTGTTCGTTATGTCCGTTGGATAACTGATTCAATATTATTGAATTATTTTTTTTATCCTGGCTGATTAGACATGAATGTCGACTTTCTTGAAATTCATAACGTGTGTTGTTATACTATTATTAAGTAATTTTTAAAGAAATTTTAATTTTTCAGCTTAGATTTTCTTATAACATTAATGAATATTTTCCAGTTATTTTTTAACGCCGCGTGCAGGCAAAGAAGTAATTTCAGATAAAAAGTGAATTTTCTTTAAAAAAATCTTAAATTCAAGCAATTTTGGAACAAACGTTTAGACTGACAGAAAGTTGAATCATGTAATTTTAACTATTGTATTCATCCTTACTACTTATAAAGCTTATGAAAATCAATTTCATTTCGCATTATTCTTCATCTTTACTAATAATAAAGCTGAAAGCCTCTCTGTCTGTCAGGATCTCTGTCCGGATCTCTGTCTGTTAGGATCTCTGTGACGCGCATAGCGCTTAGACCGTTCGGCCGATTTTCATGAAATTTGGCACAAAGTTAGTTTCTAGCATGGGGGTGTGCATCTCGAAGCGATTTTTCGAAAATTCGATGTGGTTCTTTTTCTATTCCAATTTTAAGAACAAAAATATCATAAGATGGACGAATAAATTACGAAATTATCATAACGTGGAACCGTAACATAGGCACAAGCCAGTTGGCGAGAACATTCCCCATACATTATTTGTAAATATACAGGCGAACCAAAAGACCTTTTAATTTTCTACTACGGGCAAAGCCATGCGGGTACCACTAGTATTACAATAAAATCAATCAGAAAGAGGAGTAGCGAGGAAGGATTTGAGTAAATTGGAAGAGCCTCTGTCTTGCAAGCATAATGGCAATCAAAGAACAGCAATGTATACATGCAAGGGCTGTTATGACTAACCTCCCTTCCCCACTCACAAATAAAGAGAGAGAGAGAGAGAAAATTCTCTTATTTGCGATCGGGATTTCCAGTAGCTGTATTTCAAATTTCACCATTAGTATTCACTGCTCATATTTAAATAATGCTCTTCAGAAACATCTTGAAACTGCGTTTCTTTTATGCAAAACACCTCCTCGGTGACAATCCAGGACTTTTTTTTTAATGTATGCAGTACAATTTAATGCATACAATACAATAAAATATCCCATAATGGCCAAAGAAACTACCATACTTGTTCTCTTGGGTGCCTCAAATTTTAATTTTTGGAAGGTCAGAAAGTCTCTATTTTCCGAATGGAACTCCAAGGTTTGCCGGATGATGATAATTGTGCCGAATAGATATCCATATTTCGTCAAAAAAAATTTTTTTTTTTTTTTTTTTTGCCCGAACGGAACTTTAAATTTCGCCGACTGATGATAATTTTGCCGAATCGTCAGACAAGATTTTCCAAATAAAGAAAATTTTGGATGGTCCCAGTGACAAATAACCTCCCGTCGGGGTACCCCTGCTTGCCCTCACTGTTCCGATACTCAACTTTCTCCAAGTCATGTCTTTAACTGTCCTTCTACATTGACCAAACTCTACAACATAAACCTAAACCCCATAGACTAGACTATCAACTGTTTTAGGGTCATTGACATTGCTGGGGCTGTTTTACTCACCTTCGGCAGTATTTTATTCCTGTGTACTTCTCGGACAAGACAACAGCAAGCAGCAACAACAAGAATACAATTAACCACTAGAAAAAAAATTTGCAATATTTTCCTTCCGAAAATTTTCAGTAGTCCTTAATTTGATTGTGGGGCTGTAAATGCGGAAAAATAAAACATGTCTACTAATTGCACTGCTAATAATCATTTTATTCAAAACTAGTAGTGTTTAGAGGAAAAACGTATTCTCACTTTACCTCTTACATCAGTTATATGCCAGGAGCAAAGATGATTTTAATATGTTTTAAACTATTAATCTAAAAAATTGAAAACGTTGTACAGGAAGAACAAACCAGCACAGATAATGTATTGGCAATTAAAAGTGCACTAACGTACAACTGTCAAATTCTGATTTAAATTGCAGACAACGCAAAACTAAAAAATGCATGTTCTTTACATACGAAGGAAACAAATGACACGCCCCTACGTAAATACTAATAAAGCCAAAAAGTATTTCCTTACATTAACAGAAACGAAACAAGATATTTTCTATAAAATGAAAACATATAAATGATAAAAAATGTATATTCTTAACTGACACGTATTTAAATTACACTAAAATACTGCATTTCAATCAGTTAATAGTAGAAATGAGAAAAAGTATACACATTGATTTTTTACTCAAAGTTTTTTCTCAAAATAGTTCAAAAAAAAGGGGAGAGAATTCAACTGTTATAATAAATGTTAAATCTTCAAATACTTTTTGAAGCATTTTTATGCATCAATTTTTGCATCAAGATTTCCTTATTGTTATTCAATTATTATTGTGGTTAATTCAAAACGGAAAGCCAATAAGATACAGGATTGAACTTTTTGACAAAATTTTATGAATCTTTTTATACTCATTTTACTACGTTTTAATTAATATTCTTGCTAATTAGCCATAAATAATCAATTTATAAAATATTGATACATTCAAAAAGTTATGAATTTGTTTAAAAAAACAAATTCCTTTCAATCATGCAAAATTCTTCATTCACGATAATTTTCTTTTCATTTCCATTGCATCTGGTTTTAAAAAATTGTATAGCAGACTAAATGAATGAGCTTAAATGATGGAGAGAAAATTAGAATGGGGTAATCTTATTTTTCTTAACCTCCAAAAATGCGTACGTCTTAATTTGTAGCAGTAGTAGAATTTCAATTTAGCGATTTGACGCAGAGTGATAAAACAAAGAGCAGAATTATTATTTGGAGTCACTTTTTTGGAGAATAATGTGCAAACAAAATGAATTTTCATTATAAAAACTTGCTTTCCAATTAATTCAAAGAACGAATTGATCATGTTGTTTCTATTTCAAAAGATTGTAATTTAATTAGAAAATAATTCTGTTAAAGTACAATTTACTGACGTTATTTGACTACAAATCCAACAATGAGGTAGCAGCTCCATCTCTGCGATAAATCTCGGGTTCTTTGTGATTGAATCTCGCGAAACACTGTAATCTCTAATTTTATATTGCATAACAATCAATAACACTAATAACTTTTTCATATTGGGGCATTATTTTTTAAAATTGTTTTCGCAAGAGATTGTAACTTCTACTTAAAGGTATTTAGAAAAAACAGTATAATATTTTTAATTGCCACCTGACGGCAATTAAATTTTTTTTTAATACATTGTTTGCCGCATAATTATAAAACTTTTAGAAGCAAACTTCAGTATCATTTCACTGTAGAATAAGTTACTTTTGCGCGTTTTTGATTTTTTGAGTCTTTCTACCTTAACCGTTTAAGTTAGCTGTTGCGAAAGTTCAGACCATGGGCTGAGTTATGTCAATAGCCTGATCATAGCCGATAAAGAGGGTAAAAAAAAAAGGTTTCACACACAAACTTTGGTATAAATATAGTATTACATATTAAAAAGGCGAGATTTTTTCTTTACCTCAAATGATTGTTTGTGAGATAAGTTAAGTGAAAAAACAAAAAGGACAATTTGTTTATTATGCACATTAATTTTGACGCCATGGCCCGTGTTAAATAATTATCGTGTGTAAAACCTCAAACCAACCAAAAAAAATGTTGACTACGCTTTCTTCAGGTCTATGTTTACTATTTGTTCTTCTTTTCAATTTGTTTATTATGCACATTAATTTTGACGCTATGGCCCGTATTAAATAATTATCGTGTGTAAAACTTCAAACCAACCAAAACAATGTAGACTACGCTTCCTTCAGGTCTATGTTTACTATTTGTTGTTAGAAGGAAGCGTAGTCAAAAAAATGTTGACTACGCTTCCTTCAGGTCTATGTTTACTATTTGTTCTTCTTTTCAATTTGTTTATTATGCACATTAATTTTGACGCTATGGCCCGTATTAAATAATTATCGTGTGTAAAACCTCAAACCAACCAAAACAATGTTGACTACGCTTCCTTCAGGTCTATGTTTACTATTTGTTCTGCTTTTCAGATTGGCAGGTTGCATTTAAAACCTGAGCAGAGCCAGACGTCACAGTTAGTTAATAATAAAATTAAGTGATAGGCATTATTTTTATGCAGTAGTAAAGCTAATAAAACAAGTAATTTCGAAGATCTTGCGCACTAGCGATAATTCTAATCGTTTCCGCTAAGAAAAACTACGATGAGAAGTTAAAATTTGCATTTAGGAAAATTTTATTTTTCCATTTCAATCAATACTTGATCAAACTAATAAAAATAAGAAAATCCTTTGTTATTTCAATTCCATTTTAATTTTTTTAATAACAGTAGTAAACGAAGAGAAAATAAAACATTGAAAATTTATATTTTTACGCAATAAATGCAAACTTTTTGAAAAATATATCCAGTAAAGAGCGCAATTTCTAAATAGAAAAACAAAGTTTAAAACGTGTTCTTCACAGTTGAAATTTTTTCTATATAGATAGAAGCATTTACCAAGACACCATTTCTTTAGATATCTAATTTGAATGTATTGACAAATTGATATAATCTTTATCACTTTTCTAGCTATTTAATTTTGTCTGCAGTCCTCTTTTATTTGCGTTTAATAGATACGGGAGCCCGCATTTGCGATTTGTGCCAGATTAAGAAAATAATGGAGCAATGGAAAATGCTATTTGCAACCGATCTTGCTTTCGTGACATCGGTTAAATGCGCATCACCTACTTATAAAAAGACATAACGAGGATTAATCCTTCTTCTTATATTGGACAATAGCTTCTTGACTTAAACCTTTTTACTAATAAATTAGAATTAGCTCTGATCTCGTAGCTCTAATCTTTTATATTTCTTTTTAACAAGTATTTCGATTTATAGTAATAGTGCTTGATAAATATGACGACTAAAGTTAGATTTGACAGTGGATTGCGAAAGTTAAAATTCACGTAAATTGAAATACTTTTAATTTATTACCCCCCAAAAAAAGTTCCCAAAAGATAATGATTTTTTTTTTTTTTTTGATTAATGAAGGGTGTGTTATAAATTATCAAAGTTGTTTGACCAGCTGTTAAAATATCCTCATAAAATGTCGCTCAAACGTAGGTTATGTTTGTTTACTTTTTGCTCGTGATGTTGAAATGAGTGGAAATTGAAAAAGAAAATACATTCCTTCTAAATAAAATGTCATAAAATGTGCATTGTACAAATGTGCGTCATAAAATGTAAATATGTGCAGATTATTTTAGTGATACAAAGACTTACATATTTTGATTCTGCTTTCAGCCATTTTTAAAAAGAAAAATTGTTTCCATACTATTTTAATTGAAAATATTACTGCCAATTCTCGCAAAGAATCATTTTGCCACTGCTCATACAATTTTCGCAAGTATTAGGGGAAAAGGAGGGAGGGGCAGACTAACTGATTTCTATACATAACTCTTCCGAATCCTTAGATGTTTTCAGTAAAATCTTCTAAGAACAAAAATGCTTTTAAATTATTTTTACTCCATTTGCCAAACCGCAGACGTAAAATGATACCGAACTCGATTGATAGAATTAAACATTCTGTGTTTAAAGTGCGAAAATGAGAAATTTTATAAAGCTCTAGTACACATGTAGATTTATTTCGCCATAATATAGTTATATACGACAAAGTTTTTAATAATGGCAAAATTAAAAATACATTTTCCACTGGTGTCATTAAAATATTGTTAAGACATCATTATGTAAAAAAAAAAATATAACTTATACAAAATTCAATGTCATTATGAAAATCTATTTGAGCATGAAATCCTTTAGATATGAAGTCTCTCCAAATATTTTACACGGAATGTTTTATACTTTTACAATTGATTTAAAATTATATTAAAACTGGTGAGAATTTCATCATTGAAAAGTTCTTTTTTTTTTTACATTTTTTTTCTTTTTTTAATACTAAACTACAATTGTACAAACTACAAGCAATCATTTTAAAACCACAATCTTATCAAATATACTTTTTGTTCAATTTGAGAAATCGAATATTTATCTCTACTATTTAAAAGAAAAAATTTAAAGTTTTCGATTCAAAGAGTTATGAAGACTTTAATGACAGTTTAATATTTAGGTTTTTTACTCTAAAAATAATTTCCTTTATCTCTCCAAATCTATCTAATTATTCCTTCTTCACTGCTTTAAAAAAAAAACACTCTATGTTCGCGTTGTTTGCACATCCTGCTTCAAGAAAATTGAAATGGTATGAAATGTACCCATTCAAATATATTTTACTTTTTTTAATCATCTTTAATATTTTAAGCACAATAATTCCTAAAACAATATTTGTCCTGCATTTCAGCATAGTCTGATCACTAACATTATTATTTAATTGCAAAGAAACATTTAAAAACAGTGTATCCAATGGGTAAGCTTTCTCTTTCTTAACGCTCGATTAATGTTGGATAAAAATAAATTAATGGATGAGTTTCCGTGATTGTTTATTTGGCAGATAATGAGATAAAAGCTCCGTCAATGACTTAATGGAGTTTTTCAGCAAAAGAGTTACAACAGTTTCGCATGACTGCCGGATAGAATCTTTATAACCAAATCCTTACGAAAATGTTTCGTTAACGGGAAGTAAAGTGCGTTAGGTTCAATAAAATGATCAATACAAATAATTTCAGTCACTTGGTGTAAAAATATGACCAATTTATATATTTATGTCTAACATTTTTTTATCTGATGATGAAAAACTAAAAATGGGACTATTTTCTTCCTAACAAGAGCACGTTATTTTTGTACCCCCCCCCCCCTCCCCTCCAAAAAAAAATACGGTGAAGTTTCAATGTATTTGACTTAAACGTTTAGGATTGGACCGTAATTGCTACAAAAAGTGTGGTTCATCAATTGACTAATAAGAGGCAAATAATCACGTAAGAGAGTTTTAAATATAAGCATTACCTCCAGGTGCTGAAAAATAGTTTTCACCCTTACAGGAAAAAATACATAGAGTCTTGAGTCCGAAAAAACGAAGCAACAAACTAATCTAAGCAACAAACGATATTTTCTTAAGCAACATTAAATTTTCCATCATGTAGACGATATTCTCATTCTAAAATAATTTGAACTAATCTATGATTATGCTTTGATTATATTCCTGAATGCGTTGCAATACTGTAAACAGTTCGATAAATTATGTTTACAAGCGATAGTACATTTGATTTTATTAACTGCGTTTTGTTTCATAACTTAGAGTTGAAATTTTTCACTTGCTAAGTAAGAATAAATTTCTTGCGTATTTAGTGTCCATTTCGTATTAAGTAGTCCGTGTTTTCGTTTAAATCAGAGTTTGAAGCAATAATTAGTTTTTGCATTTGAAAACAGTTATTTTAACTTATTTTATCAATTTTTGACGGACATTTTCATTTGTACACAAATTTTGACCCGTAGGAAGGGCAATATGTTGGCAAAAATTCTTTCGATTTCAGATTCAGTCAAAGATTTTTAACATTACGCAGATCCTTAACAGCATATTCGTATGATCCCTGTGGTTCAACTCTCAAAAGAAGATGACTGGTGGGGTTCATATAAATTTTAAAAAAAAAATCGGAGTTTCACAACAACGTCAACATTACAGAAAAGAAACCTACCTGGGAAATGATTAGAAACCAAAAAGTCCTCTCGATATCAAAAGCACACACACAACACACACTAAGAAGACGCGATGAATTAGTCCTTTGTGTTATTCACCGATAGTCCTTAACCTTCCAAAGAGGGAAGGCCGAGCAAGATGGGTTGCGAGCGGGAAAACTGTGCCACCATGCCACTCACAACCGATGAACAAGAACCTCTGCTGGCCCAATACTAGCGAAGAAATAAAGTGCCTTTGGGCGAAAACGGATCTTTTATAGGCAATTACCTGTGACCCACTTAGAAGGTGGATCCTGGTGAGAAGCAAAAGGGCCGGAACTCGCCCGAAAAAGGCCCACTTTCGCCTTCCCGCGCAATAAAAAATGGAGAGGATAAGGACCTTCGATTGGAATTTCAATGTGTAAAAATGCGAAGATGGATTTTTTCACCTAAATGCTGTTTTGCTTAATTGCGTGTCTTGGAGAAGTGTCCGTTGGCGAATGAGTCACATGTTTATGTTGGGAGAGTGTGATTGTCGCGTATGACTGAATTTTTGGCAGATTAGGGAAGTTGTTGCTTTTATCGATGAAAATGTCCGAAACAAATCTCGTTTGTTTTGACTTAAAAAAAAGAACAATAAAAGAAAAAGCGTCGAAAATTGATAAATGACAAGGATATGAAAAAAATTAAGAAATTGACAAATAGGTGACACGATTTTAACTTGCATTACCATTGAGTAACACATTGGGGAAAATGCTGCTAATCACTTGGATGACTATACATGAAAGATATCGTACAGTCTCAAAGCTGTAACATATATTAAATAACAAATAAATACATCGAAGAAAATAAATTTATTTCTTCCTTGTTTTTAAACAGCATTTTTAGAGTCGTGGTATTTCAATCACCCGGAACTAAAATGTACGTAGAGGTTGTAAGTTCGAGTCGTTTATTTAGTAGCTTGCGTGTATCTCCTCCAGGTTGCATCGTTGATCTTTCATGCATTAAAATCTTTTCAGATTTTGGGATGAATTTACTTAAATTAACAGTTGAATTTTGTTTGCGGTAAAAAAAACATTGTCTCTCAAAACATAAAGTTAATCAGGTTAAAATCACTAATACGTTTCGTTCATGAAATAAAATTAACGCTTATAAATGTTGCACGATGGTTTTGCTTCCTCTTCACTCCATTTTTTATGTAATAACTTCTTTTCACATAGTATGTTGCAGTACTGTGCTTTTCAGTAAAGAACTCTTCTCAGAGGATGTCCAAAAGTAGCTGCTTAACCTCTGTTTACTGATTAAGAGAAAAGCAGGAAAATCTTTGCCAAACAACTCTATGAGGATTGATCTGTTCAACCTCTTCCTCAAAACAAGGTTTGCAAAGCTAAGATTCGAGTCCAGACTTTCTGATCTCAAACCAGAGCTGTTGCTATTGAGTGATATCAGAATGCTTACTGCTGAGTCAAGTTGATAAAAATATATTTAATTGTGATGCATTGCTTCACTAAGTTTTTAACTTTGACAACTGTGTGTGAAAGCTTCATACAATCAGAAAATTGTAATGTAGCTGAAATTGCACTACAACAAAGTCATTAAATGATTGTAATAGCATTAATGTGAAATTTCAGTGTGATATTATAATACGAATGTCAACTAGCTCCGTTAGTTCTACTTTTCAGAGAGGATTCAAGGGTATTTACTCAATGCATGTAAAATCGAAAAGTAGCAAAAGCTGCCCTTACATAAGTGCAAATACATTAATTTTTCAAACCCCGAGAAGCTTTTGTTCTCTCCTGACCTCCTTTTCCCCCTAAAGGACAAACATATTGTCAGCTATTTATGTCATGTCTTGTAAATCTAACTTTCAAGTATCGATACGTTGTAACTATCATTTTGTCAAATATTTTCTGATACAAATAGGTATTACATCAATTTTTGTCAAATATTTATGCGATGTTATGACATAAATGCCACATGTCATAAAAAAGCATAAATATCAAATGTTAATGAGCAATATATCTGTTCAAATATCGCAGTACAATAATTATTATTATACTCAAATACTAATGCCAAATAATAGTGAAATAATTCGCAGACATGACAAATTTGAATAGAATTTTTATTGACATTCCATAATGATATCCTTATTTTTGGATATTTTCGTGTAGTTGCCATGTCAAATATTTTCTGATAACAATTATTAAATACGTCTAATAATTATTTCCCATAAATTAAGCTCCAGTTACCGTATCCAGCCAAAGTATTAATTCTTAAAAAGGGCAATTACTTTTGCTGAGGTCGAAGAGCCACTTTCCGACGTCACGTCCGCTTTTGTTCTCAAAAATCGTTTACTTCACTGTATCTTTAACTGCGTGCACGATTTTATCTTCCGATTCAGAGCATTGTTCTCAAAATAAGAGACCCACGCCTTTCGTCTGAAAAAGACTTTTGATCCTCTTTGGTATCATTAGCAAACGTAAAATGCGACCACAACATTAAATTAGTTTGAAGAGGGAAACACGCAACCAGCAACAAAAGCTTTCAAGATCAAGGCTAGCCTACAACATACACACTGTCCCGTTTTTTCCCACGTATTTCCCTGAAGAGTCTACATATAATGTGGGTCACTGTTATGTTATCCTTCGACCTTCGACTTACCTTTCCAATATACACGTAAGTGAATATTATGTAGGAGTTTAATAGTAGCAAGTTGGCAACAAGATTATGTCAACAATCTCTTAACTGCCGAAAGATCTTTTAGAAGGATGCCTGAAACTTCATAGTTTCCCGGAATTCCGTCCTCAGATGAAAAGAAACAGACATTTAAAGCAATTACGTCCCACACATAACCAAATAGAAACATTGATTTTTTTTTCTAATGTCTTATGAAGTAGATTTTCCACTTGTTATTCTTACGCATGCAGGCCTTTGGAGTTATAAAATACCAGAACAACAATGTTCCGATTTCAGTCGTAACTTGTGGGAGCTATTTATAATAAAATGCTTAAAACACTCTGGTCCTGATTCTGAATTTGAGGCACTGTCTTTTTTTTTCTTTCTCTTTACTTTTTTAGACAAAATTATTGATTGAAATCTATTTAGACGATTTTGAATCAAGCGTTTCTTCGCAGATAGTTTTGTTCATCTAGGGTAGTTCTTTGAAGCAACAGTTGTGTGGACATTTAAGAAACAATATCTGAATTTTTCATTCTGTTGATAAAAGAACAATATGATATTTATTTCTATGTTTCTTCAAATGGTCAAAATTTTTGCAAATGTATGCATGCTAAAATATTAATGGTAGAATATTTATTAATTACAGAAACTGGAAATTATTTTTTATCTTTGCTACAAATAACAAATAAAATAGATGGATCGGTTACATCGGTTATACTTAAACCTGCCTTTGTGCGGACTTTTTTTTTTCTTTCTCTCTCTCTCTCTCTCTCTCTTTTTTTTTTTTTTTTTTTTTTTTGCGGTATATGAAAATTTTTTTCAAATTAGGACACAATTGACGAAGTTATCTCTAAAACGAGTGAGAGGTAGTATCCTCAAGTGACAAAAGTGTTCAAATAATAAAATAAGCCAGTGAATATCGAAATATTGAAAACGCATACGAAACGAACTGTTCAGAGTTCAGTCAAGCAATAGGAGTCTCAAGTTCAAAAAGAAATAATAGTTACGAAGTTTCTTCTATATATAAGACCACGGTTGAACTTTAAGGAAATATTTCATCAACTATCCCCATAATAAGGATTTTTAAAATGTTAAATTTTTTCGCTTAAAGTGTCAATGTTTTTAACTCAACAGATTCTAATTTAAAAAAGGAAATAGTTGCATGAAAAAGGCATTTCTGCTTGTGAAAAGTACGTGAATGTACTTCATCAAGTATTTTCCTTCAAATAGCGATCGGTTCGTTTTGTAAAAGAAAGAAAAACTAACTTCAAAAAAGGTACTTTTATTTATTTATTTTTGGTTTAAGAGTGATTGAATAGAGTTGCTTTTTTATGTACTACATTTTGTTTCAAATTAAAACTAGGCATTTATATTTTCGATTATATTGGTGTTCGCTAGCGCCAAGTTATGTTTTTTACTTCCTTTTACAAGAAAGGAAGTAATGTATTCGCGAAAACATTTTCACTCAAAAATCGACCTTAATTTCCATTTTGCTCGCCCCCGAATGAATGCTGAGTTTTTTTTTTTTTTTTTTTCGACTCGACCACACGTGAATAAGTGCCTAAGAACGTATAGACACGCGAAATAACCATTTTGACGATTCCCGAGAAAAAACAACGAGTTTTCTCGTGACGTCTGTATGTACGTATGTATGTGCGTATATATGTCGCATAATTCAAGAATGGAATGTCCTAGAAAGTTGAAATTTGGTACGTAGACTTCTAGTGGGGTCTAGTTGCGCACCTCCCTTTTTGGTTGCATTCGGATGCTCAAAAGGGGGTCTTTTGCCCCTTTTTGGGGAAAAATCATTGTTAATTTCGATGTAAACTCGAGTGGTGTTATAATTTGGCGGACACTTGGCGATATATCGCAAGTCCAAGTTTTGTCGCCAACTAAGTGACAAATTTGGCGATTTTTTTTTTTTTAATCTGGTTTCAATTTGGCCACTGTTGGAGATATTTAGAGAGTAAACTATTGAATCACATTAAAACTGCCAATCATGAGAAAAGGAAATTAAATTGGTGTAAAAGTAAGTCATGTGATGCACACATCAGCTCTTTTTTTTAATGAAGAAAGAGGGTGTGAGGCGTAGATTTCAATCAGCCTCTAGAGGTGGGCGATGGCTCAAAAAGGCTGGGAACCCTTTGTTTTGAGTTATTTCTTGCATGAAACTCATTTTATGCGGTCGCTATCCACTAAATAAAAAAATATTTTAATTATGTTTCGAAAAATATTTTTTATCGCTACTCATTGCAACAATTCCACCGTCAACTATTCATTGACGTATATTTTACTGCTGGCTACTTATTGGTGTAAAGGTAATTACACTTCTGAGAGAATTTTGAGTCGACTTCAAAAATTATCATCAAAAGTAGTGTCGAAGCAGTAATGTTGTTTAAAGAACGATTTTTCTTCCTTTAGCACAGTTCAATTTTTAAATTTTAGTTTGATTTCATGCTTCTTCACTTCTTTTTTTTTTAAATAACTGTTTACTATTTGTTTTTCTTATTTCACTGAAGAGAAACTAAAAAATTCAGAATCTGAAGTATCTACAAATTTTTTGTGAAAAATTTTAATTTCAAGTATTATTGGTTTTCCAGTTAAAAGGGTTTATTTTTATTCTTCTTTCGTGAAATAAGGTAAGGGAGATTTAATACACAATTCGCTGAGCGCACTAACTTATAATAGTTTTTAAGCAATAATGAACAGAGTACTATTTTACTGTATAAATTTAAAAAAAAAAAGCAGAAATCAAAACAACTACCTACATCGCAGTTTAGTAATTGTCAAAGTCAAGCCATAATAGTATTAAACAACGCAACACAAGCATTAACACTTGCAGTTAAAGAATTTCTAAAGTTCAGTTCATGTGTTCATCACCAATTAAAAAACGAAACATTTCTGAATGAAATGAAAACCATGACTGCAACTCTCAACTTAAAACGAAACCGTTGTCTTTCACGTCTTTTGTGTTTGAGATACAAAAACAAGAAGCCAGAGTAACTCTCATCCCTTTGCATCCAAGTTTCAAATTAAACTGTTCACAATATAAACAATCCTCACGAAATAACCCCTTCCTTCAAAATGCCATTGTATTTAAAACCAGTAATGAAGCCATTTGAAACCCAAACAGGTTTCCAGGGGAAGAAGTCTTTTCTAGTCGCAATCTTAAGGTTTAATGTCCTTAAGCTGACTAACATTTGCCCATTGAGTAAGACCCTTTCATTTTCCCAAAAAGACTTTCGCAATTTAAATGCGATCCGCATTTCTTTTTTTAAAACAATTTCTCCTGAGTTAAACGGGGTAGTCGAGTTATTTGTATGCAGCAACAGAGTAAATTTTGTTTTAAAAGCCTTTAACTTGTTGGATTCAGAAAAGAAACTGATTCAGCAAACTTTCTTTGGATGTGTGTGTTGATAACAACTATATCAACAATCTCCTCATTGCAATGGCGAAGTGATACATTTTTTTGGAGGGCTTTTCATTTATTTTTCTTCTACGTATATAGACAGACTAATAACATAAATTGACAGATAGGTAGATAGTAAAGGATAGACAAATATAAACATATATAGATAAAAATAGATAAATATGAAAAGATAGACATACACCTACGCAGATTATTAGACAGATATATATAAATAGGCAGATATATATATATATATATACACTGTTATAACCAGAGGTTCCAGACGAGTGAATATATTCCCCCTAAGGTGAAAGCATGGTGACCAAGGATGCCATACTGGCCAGGAAGTAAAGCAGAGGTGCGAAAGTAGCAGACAATCGTAGACAGGGGTGCCAAAAACAGCAAGCAATCGCTAAATGACTTGCTGGCGCATGCGCTTCCGGCATACATTCACCATTCAACCACTTCAATATGGCGGACGAATGATAGGTTGCACTACGCGTGGCTTCTACGTCTTTCACATTGAATGAAGTACACTATTGGATTAAATCTCAACTTTTGTAGGATAATTCTTTAAAATAACAAGTAAGTACAGCTTTTGATCACTTTGTAGCTTTTAGGGCTTTCAAACATAGTTAAAAGTACGTTTAATGCTTTTCAGTTACCGTTAGTCCGTTACGATACCGTTGTACCGTTAGTTGTTTATTTTCAGGTTACCGTTACTGTCGTGAAAATTCCATCATTCAAAACGCTACTAAATGTATCTATCATTATTTTCTTGAGTACTCGATAAGCAACATTTAATCACCGAAACAGTAACCGCAATGTTATTTTCAATAATCAACAAGTGAGAACCTAAATAAAAATGATTCTTGTGCTTTGTGTAGCGAACGCAAAAAATAAAAAAGAAATCTCTCTCCGTCCTTCTTTTTTTCTTTTGCTTTTTCGTTCAAGTGTTTGAATCATTTCCTGTTAGCGGTTATTCGATAGTGTTAGGAATTTCATTAAATTTTTAACTGTCGAAAAATTTTATGCGCATTTTATTTTATTGTTATTTTGATTGAAATTTTGAACGTTTGAGAAACGATTTTGTTTTTCCGTAACTTTAATATCCCAGAATATTTTTGGCTGTTCATGTAAATAATTCATAAGTACATCTACACTTTACTTTCGGTGCGGTTATTTCTCACAAATGATCATTAACTTAACTATGATTATTCAAATAATTACTCGTCTTTAACTTTAAATATATTTGTCACAACTCTTTGATACCAAATAAAGTCTGTAGATATTTATTGTTTTATTCATTTCTAATATTACTTTGTAAAAAAAAAAAAACTCATCAGTACGCAGAATTTTCACAAGTTTTTTACCGCCCCGAGAGTTATTATAATTATTATTATTTATTTTTTTTATTTTTAAGAAAAGGATAAAAATTTCACAGGTCCGCAATGTTTTTCATTTGTTTTTTACCGACCCGTGGGTCAAAAGAGGTTGAGAAACACTGATGTAGAGAACGGTCAGATGAACTTAAAGCAATGAGCACTTCTTAACTATGTTGAAAACTCTGAAATATGGTCAAATGCTGTAATTACAAGTTTTAATCATTTCCAGTACTGAATTCATGCAATGTGAAAAGTGTGCAAAAACGTAGACTATCATGAATCAAAACAAAACTATTAAAAAAAGAAAAATACACAACTGTATTCAAAAACGCACACAATACGGGGGAGGGGGGAAGGATCTACAGTAAGGGTGCCATTTCTCTCTCCGAAGGTTCATTCTTTTCACCCCGGTTGCCTATTTTTTAAAAGGTGCCTGTTTTTCACCCTAGTTAGAGGTGCAATTTCGGCTCCGTATTAGGTGCCGCTGGTGAACAAGCGTTTCACCCCTGAAAGGTGCCGAATGCAACCTGTTGTTTTAAAAGTGTACGCATAGATAGATTGATAGATAGATCCAAACATATATATATATATATATATATAGTATATATATATATATATATATATATATATATTATATATATATATATATAAATCTATAATTAAATAGGTAGATATATAGATAGAAATAAAAATAAAAAGGTAGAAATAGATAAATGTAAACTGATATAATGATGGATATATAGATTGATGGTTAGATATAAATGCATAGATAAATGATAGGTGCAAAAGTGCAAAAATATAGGCATAAATAGGACAGCTAAATAGACGAATAGATAAAAATATAAACATAAATACAAATTCATTGTTATATAGACAGATGTGTACAAGTTGATAAATTCATAGATACATGCATAAATAGAAATAAATATAAAATTATGGGTATAATTTCATAGATAGATAGGTGGAAATGGATAAAGAGAAATTGACAGATTTATGGATACATAGATATAAATAATTACATAAATGGTAGCTGTAAAGAAATAGAATATAAGTCGATGGTTTAAATGGATAGATATAAATATAGCTATAAATTTTATAAATAGAAATAAATAAATATAAAAGATAGATCGATAGATAGGTTGATAGAAGTAAATAAATATAAATTGATAGACTGATTTATAGATAGATAAATAGATACATAGATTCTGATATGGTCACATGTAGAAATAGTTTTAAGAAACGTTTTTGTTTGGTGCTTCACTGTTATAACTTTATTTCTTGATAGGAGATATTGTAATCCTTCTACGCCACTTGCTGTTAATATTACTCAGTAAAATTTATTAAAATGCTCATTCTTTTGTACAAAATATCTTTAACATCTGAAGTTCAAGATCTAAAATAAGTATCTTGAATAGTGAAAAAGAATTTTTTACTTGGATGTGAGATGTTTGACAAATAACTCACTAGCAGTTTTTGTTTCAGGTTTTAATCAGCACTTAAAAACCATAGCCGAGTTTATATGTTGAATTTGCCCTTGCGGCCGTTTTGACTCGCACTTGGGGGATCATTTTGGTGTCGAATAAAAATAATTTAGCCAACTTTTCAGCTCTTTATCTCAAACCACACTCGAGTTTTTCCAAAAAAAAATTGTTTTTTCGATTTTAATTTTTTTTTTCATAGTAAAACTCAAAGTTAATGAATGGTAATTTTTTTTCCTTATTTTTAGGAATAAAACACATAAAAAACTCTTATAGTCATAATTTTTAAACGAAAGGCCAATTTTTGGCGCCAGAAATAAAATTTAAATATTTTTTTTCAATGCTTTTCTAAAAAGTGTTACTCACCAAATTTTGTTAGAAATTGTCTTTTATACTTCTCTACACTCAGGATTTTTTTTTCAAATTTTTTGAAGTTGTTGAACAATACGAAAAAAAAAAAAATTAAAAGTGATTTTCGTTTTATAATTTTGCATTTAAACAAGTTTAAACATTTTTATTGCTCAAAAAAAATCATTTGAACTAAGTCAATAAAAAATCGTCTGCTCAAAGGAAAAGAAATGAAAATACTTTTTATATATATTTCGAAAATACTATCTTACCAGAGAAAAAAAACATAAAGAAAACCACAAAAAGAATTAAGACATATCCTTCATAAAGTTATTAGGAATGTAAAAAAAATATTAGAGAGCTTTTAAATAAATATTGTTCAATACTAAATTGTACATAAGACGGTTGTATAATTTGTTTATGCTATTGGGAATAATTCTTCCGTCTTGATCTAATAAGGAAAAAAATTTCGAGCATTAAAGTAACTCTATTATAATTTAGACACCGTTTAATATAAAAGAACTAACAGTTGATATAATAATTTATGATGACTTTTTAAGTAAGGTTAGTGTTCGACACTGTCTTCAATTACAACGACGTTGAATTTTTTCATCAATGAACAGATGACTCCATAGTATTTCGGCAGGCTTTGCTATTTTTGCCAAATATGGAGCATGAGACTGAAAATATGTGCCAAAATCAAATGTCTCAAGCTGTATCATAGCGATGATGAATGAAAATGGAACGATTAACCTCCATCGTATAAAAATCACATCTAATATTATAAAACTTGAAGTGAGATCGCGATATATCAAGTCAAAAACATATCGTTACTTTTTTGATTAGCAGTCAGATAAGAATGACCTCACTGGGATTACTCGACATAGTTGTGACTGTGCTAAAGGTAGGCGCATTGTCAGATATTGGTCACACATTGCTGCGATCATATAATTTCTGTCTCATGTCCGATATTTGGCAAAAATGGAAAATATTGCCGAAATATTGAATCGTCTGTTCATTGATGAAAAATTCAATGTCGTTGTGAATAAAGACAGTGATTAAGACTAACCTTGCTTAAAAAATCAACATAAATTATTATATCAACAGTCAGTTATTTGAGATATTTATGTTGAATGGTGGCTAAATTATATTAACGTTACTTTAAGGCTCGAAATTTTTGTCTTTATTGGATCAAGACTGAAGAATTATTCCCAATAACTTGGGCAAATTATATAACCGTCTTATGTACAATTTATCATTAAATAATATTTAATTAAAAGCTCTCTAATCATTTTTTTACATTCCTAATAACTTTATGAAGGATATGTCTTAATTCTTTTTATGGTTTTCTTTATGTTTTTTTCTCTGGTAAGGTAGTATTTTCGAAATAAAAATCTTTTCATTTCTTTTCCTTTGAGCAGACGATTTTTTATTGACTTAGTTCAAATGATTTTTTTTTTTTTTTAAGCAATAAAAATGTTTAAACTTGTTTAAACGCAAAATTATAAAAACGAAAATCACTTCTTTTTTTTTTTCGTATTCTTCAACAACTTCAAAAAATTTGAAAAAAATCCTGAGTGTAGAGAAGTATAAAAGACAATTTCTAACAAAATTTCGTGAGTGACACTTTTCAGAAAAGCATTGAAAAAAAATATTTAAGTTTTATTTCCGGCGCCAAAAATTGTCCTTTCGTTTAAAAATTATGACTATAAGAATTTTTTATGTGTTTTATTCCTAAGAATAAGAAAAAAAATTACCATTCATTAATTTTGAATTTTACTATGAAAAAAAAATTAAAATCGAAAAAAAACAGGTTTTTTTGAAAAATTGGTTTGAGATAACGATCTGAAAATTTGGCTAAATTATTTTTATACGACACCAAAATGATCCCCTAAGTGCGAGTCAAAACGGCCGCAAGGGCAAATTTAACATAGAAACCCGGCTACTAGAGGTGCGACATCGATGGCAAAACATCGATGTTTCCGAACATGGATGTTAGAAATTAAAACATCGATGGTATTGATACATCGACCAAAAAACATCGATCTTTTTTGTCAATATTTAACATACATTTTTTAATATACTACACTCCAAACCAGTGCCGCGCCAAACCTGATCGGCGCCGTCGTGCAAATGTCTTTTAAGTGCCTTTTTTTCTCTGGAGTTTGGAGAAAATATAGTTAACACCTGGAAAGAGGTTTTGTAAACAAATATATAATGAACAAAAATACTTTGGCATTTAATTTATTTTAAAAATAATGTGTGAATATTTAATTTTGGAATATGTTGTACGTTTTTACTTTATATCTCGAAATTATTTGGAGTTCAGCAGCTCCTCTGATATGCTAATAACGCATTTTGGAAAAAAGGAAAATGTTTGAAATAACAAAGTTCACGCCACTGTGAGTATCTATCTAATCTCTAAGTGATAAATGCTTCATAAAACAGTTATGCCTGTCAATCATGACAACATGTGCAGTGGAGCAACTAGAAAATAGTTTTAGGGGGGTACATTGAAAAAAAAATCTCTTTTAAAATTTTTGAAACTTGTAGTTTTAAAAACGCAATTTTAGACGGTCTTTGGTGGTGTTATGGTGGAAAACGGTACAAGGGGCTCCGCGGAAATTAGTAGAAGTTGAAGCCTTAAAACGCGATTACAGGCCACATTTATTGACGTTAGAATAAGAGACGGAACTCTGGGAATCTACCCAATTTTTCTTTTTCTTTTTCTTTTTCTTTTTTTTTTTTTTTTTTTTTTTGTAAAACAGATAGAAACCAATTCCTCCTCTTTCCTCCAATTTTTTGAAATTGAACTTCCAGAAACGCAATTGTAGACAACTGTGAAGGTTCTTACGGGAAGAGAAGATTTTGGAGCTCCTGCATGGAAATATTTTCAAAATTAAAGCTCTAAAAACTTAAGCAATACTCTATGATATTAGGAGAAGAAGTTCGGAGACTATTTCACTTAAATTTTACGTAAGTCATGTTTTAAAAACCTAAATTTTAATGATATTAAAGGAAGGTGGTTCGGAGGCCTTTGCCCGAATGTTTTCTGAAATTGAAGTCTTAAAAACGCGATTGTAAGACCATATTTGGTAACGTTATGGCCGGCAATCTTTCGAAATTGAAGCTCCAAAAACGCAATTTTAGGTGATTTTCGAACGCAGTTTTAAGCGAGAGGGAGAGAATCGGAGGAGTAGCATTTTGAAGACAATCTTACTTTTAGACGAACTAGAAAAAAGAAAGATAATAAGGGAAAAAGAAAAGAAATAGGACGAAGGGCGGAGTGTACTTGAACAATTAGCTATAACTACTGAAAATTTTTAATTCAAAGATTTCTTTTTGAAAGAAACTTAAGTTTTTCCCCAACATCATTATATTTTTCTTATCAAAATCACTTTGTTTTCCTAAGAAGCGTTTTTTTTTTCTCTCTCTCTCTCTTCAATAATAAAGAATAATTTTGAAAAGCATTCAACTCAGCATTCTGGAGGTGCATAAATTATAATACAACATATTCACTGCAGGAACCAAAATGGGGAATGGCAAACTTCTTATCGTATGCTTTTGTATGCTCAACTTTGTGTAATTATAGACATACCGAAATAGCATTCACGACTCCACATGTGAAGAAAAATGCTCATGTATGCATAAATTAGCATCATGTGTTTTCAGTGTAAAAGATGGCGCTTTTGAATAGTATGTTTGGACACAACAAGGGAATATTTTTCCTTTTAGAAAGGCAGCGAGGAGGATTGCTTGTTTTAATGAGCAGTATAATTTCACCATCACTATTAGATATAATGAAAAGTTCAATTTTATTTTTTTGGTTGAAGATTTTTTCCACTCATTTGGAGTATTTTTGATTGGTAGAGCTCGGCGCCTTTTTGACTCTGGCGCCGTCGTGCGCCGCACGACCTTGCACATAGGGACGGCGCGGCCCTGCTCCAAACTTACATAGATGATAATCTCTAACAAATGTTTCTTAATGGATCAGGGAATTCTTTTGGCATTGCGTCTAATTTAAGCAGTGCAAAAGAATACGAACCCCACGAATATATTGTAACTACTGAATTGCAAATCATGAATACAATTTAATAGGAATAATTTCGCAACATCTTGGTACTATGATAAGACAAAAAATGATAATAAGACATGCAACAATTAATACAAACTAGTTAAATCTGCGAAAAAATACATCATAGCACTTAAGTCAGTTGTATGATGAGAAAGAATTGTGCAAATTATATTAAAAGTACAAAATTAATTCTGACAATTATTATTAAGAGCAAGGAATACGTTTTGTACTGTTAGTGCTGTATAATTAAACACAAATTGTGTGTAATTGAGGGACGGCTGGTTGGGGGTAGACGCAGTGGAGGATACAAGTGAAGGGTCAAGGGGGTCATACCCCTCCCCCCCCCCAACCCGCAACAGTATTTGAATGTTTGCTCGAAAAAATAAAAAACATGATCGAAACTATAAGAAGTGTATACAAGGAGAAGGGGGTCATCAAAATCTGAGACAATACTTTGTAATCTGCTTTAAGGTTCATTGCATTTGAGTAGTGAAAATGACTGCTTGAAAAAAAAAAAAAAAAAAGCCATACCGAAACCATAATAAAAGACAGTAAATAGTTCTCGATTTTTTGGGGGGGAGGAGGGGGAATTAACTGTCACTTTTCTATTTATAGCATATGTATTAAAATATGTAGACAGTAAAAATAGCTTTTCTTGAGACAGTTAGTCTGCGGTGCTGGGTACAGAAGCTAGTATAATGAAAAGTAACAAAGAAGTGTCTGACGCTCGTTTGCTTTTTTGTAAGCAACAAATTTAATCAACGATAGTTTTTGTAAAACCGTATCCAAAGCTTCAGGCATCGCTTCAATCGATAAAACATTTGAGTCCCTAAATGTTGTTGTTTTTTATGTAAAGTCTCTATAGATTAGAATTTCTTTCTGTCGTAATTTTTAGATAGTTCAGTTTTTAGTCGTGCTGAGTTTATTTTTAAATGGGCTGTAAATAGTTTATTAGTTTAAATCAGTGTTTAGGATTTATTATCGTGCAAGAAATGCAAAATTTGAGTGTCGTGTTATCGCAAAAATTGAATTTTTACAGTTATAATATTGACAGTAGTAATATATAGAATTCTGCTTTAGTTGAAGAATTGGAGCCTTAGAATCGATTGTAAGTTCTGGCAACAGACTACCAGTGTCGAGTTCTTCTAATAGCTTTGACCTCTTCCTCACCCTCCAGTTATCTTTTACCATCTTGTAGTGATCTTCCCAAAAATCATCCTTTACACAGAAAAATTGATCTTTTTAAATGTGCGCAAATAAATGAAATTTTTGGAGCAATTCCATAAGTAAACTTAATTACCTAGCGAGATAATTGGAGCAAATTTTGCTATAATTTTGAATTATAATACAAAAACATCAACATCGAAAAAACATTGAAACCAAAACATCGATGTTCCGAAAAACATCGAAAGTAAAACATCGATGTACAAAAAGCGAAACTTGTACTTGAACGTCACAGTTTTTAGCCTGCTTTCCCAGTAAAATTCACGAAAGATGGCTTAATGCATCTTAAAACTATCGCGAAAAACAAAAAAAAAGTCAACAATAAATAAAATAATTAAATTAATACCGAAAAATTAAAAATTGGAAAGTAGGGTATTGGGATTGGGAAAATGTCTGTCAGTCTATCTGTCTGCCCCCCCCCCAATAACTTTTGACTGAACAGTTCGATTTGATTGAACATTTTTTTTTTGTTCGAAAGATCTCGGCAAGGACACCTCATTCGCATACTTTTTTTTTGATTTGAACTATTTTTTGCTCAATTTTGAACGGTTCAAAAAAAGCTTAACATTAGCGCCTACGGGGAAATTCAAGGCAAATATAAATTCCGAATTTATAGACGAATTAGCTTCAAACAAACTTGGTAGAAAAAGCTTTTGATGAGGAACACGTATATAAAATGTCTTTTTCATTTGAACAATTTTCAGTTCAATTTTGAACAGTTCAAATCCTTTAACATTAGCGCCTAAGGAGAAACTAAAATTCAATATAAATCCTTCAAACAAATTTTGTTGAAAAGGAGCTCTTCATTACTAACTCAAGACTCAGACTACTAGAATTTTGAGGTAGTCGACTCCGACTGAGACTCCTGAACCCGAAAATTAGTAGGACTCCGTATGCCCGCGACTCTGATTCCGTAGCTATGGCAAAAGTTTAGACACGGAGGGAAAATGACTCCGATTCTTGGCTCCGAGTCTTCGACTCTGACTTCAGCTCCGCAACATTGACAGAGTCGCCGACTGACTCTTTTCCCCCAAAATGAGATTGAATCGGACTCCGAAGTCAAGGTTTTTACTTTGAAATAATTATTGTTGATACGATTTTTTATTTTGACGCTAAAGTTTATGGTAAGTATATGGGCAAAGTATTCAGTGTTTGGTGAGGAAATTCGGAGTCTTTTATGTTTCTGCATAAAGATATGCGCAGACGATTTTTTTTTTTTTTTTTTTTTTTTTTTTTGGATAATAAAAATTATTTCTTAAAATTGACATTTCATTGCTTTTTTGTTTATTCTGAAAGAACATTTATTAATTTTTTTAAATTATTTTTTGACAATAGGATAAAAACAAACTTTTTTTTGAGCAATTAAGATTGCTTATTGTTCTTATTTGACTGTTTTGATATTCCTATGATTTTATTTTCCCGCCAGCACCCTATGCAGCACCACCGCCGACCGGCCTCACGATGCTGCTCTTGTAGCGAAAGCCGTCTCCAGGTTACGTCCATATCCAACATACACATGCATACATACACACCCCTGCACTCACACATACACACACACTCATGCCTGCACACAGAAAAAACACACACGCATACATACACATACCTATACACACACTCATACCTCGACGCAAACACACACACGCTTACATACACACACACTCGTGATTGCGAAAAACATAATTTGAATTCAAAATGCCATAATTCAAATTAATTCATCTTTTTTTTTTTTTTTTTTTTTTGACGTAATGTATTTATTTTAATGAGCTTATTGTTTGTCACCCTCTTTTTCTCTTTTTGAAAACGAATTAAGATTTTTTTAGGCATCTTTTTTTCTTGAGATGAGCAAGGCATTTTTTATTTCTAGAAATCAGGTTAAAATGTTAAAAAGTTAAGTTTAAAATAATGTGCGATTTTTTTTCTAATTTTGAGAGTATTGATCAGATAGTAGAAAGTCGATATTGGTATACGGGAAAGTAGGCTCGTTTAGTTCTGGACGCAATTTCTTGTTAACTGTTTACTTACAGTTAAATAATAACCTACAGATTTTTCATACTGTAAATTTGTTTACAGCTTACATAAAGTCTCATAAACCTTTTTTCTTCGAAAACGAAATTTTAATGAGACACCACAACCACTGAAAATTAATCCCCTCGCTTGCTTTAAAAATAGAACATCAAAAATCGATACAAAACGTTTTGAAAAGAATTTTCCATTCAATATTATTTTTTATAGAAGCTTAATTGTTCATAAAAAAGGAATTACGTCCTTTTATTATCTTTTGTTAAATCTAGTTTAAATTTTAATAATCATTGACCATCCGATTGAACGATGCAGCGTTTATTAATTATTATTTTCCTTCGCTAATTTCCTTGACAAAATAATTGCCCCGGATTCCAGCTTGACTTTTTCTGTCATTGTTTTTAATAGAATTAAGGGTAATTAAAATTTATTATCTTATCTTAGAACTAGAAGGGAAACAATAAGCCTTTGGCTATAAGAATTCATTTTTTATGCCACCTGGCTTTCAAACATCAATTTTTAAAGATTATTTTCTTTGTTGTTGGTATATTTTTAATTGCGTGCAAAACGAAGCTTCGGTTTTGTATGTCAGTTGTATCAAGTTTTATTGTAGACAGAAAAAAAACTCTTTTCCAACCTACTTTACAGTTTAAAACATGAATATGTATCTAGATTAAAGGTATCGGGTGTGTTCTCTCTGATTTCAGATAACAAAATATTCTAAAAAAACTTAAGAATATTTTTTTTTTCTAAAGGGCTCTTTTTTTGTCTGTTTGTAATTCTGATGAGCTAATTCGCTTTTTCGTGCAACATTATTTTTTAATAATAATTTTCGTTTATAAAGACTGGGAAAGCGGTTCTTAGTCTTTTTCACTTGGGGACTCCTTTTTTTGACACTTAATTAACCCACGATTTCATACATTCACCTGCATAAATGAATATACTGTGTGTGTGAATTAAATTAACTGAATTTGAACAATCAATTTTTTAAAAAGTTTAAGCGCTACGAGGGGCGTATTGGCCAAATTCGGCAGCCAAATTCTCAGAATTTGATGATCTTTTTTTTCTTGCGTCTGACGGACCTGCGCTTTTTACGAACGGATAAAATGACAAACGGCGTCCACACAACAGAAAGCACTAATTCTTCCCTGGTATGCAATGTAGGACACAAATACATAACAACAGTACAAGGAATGTTTCGAAGAGTTTATAAAAGAAATGTACCCCTGGATAAGAGCATTGAAAAGTGGAACAAAACTTTTCCGGAAATAGAAAATGTTAAAAAAAAAAAAAGGCTACTAAGGGACTACCAAGAAAGCTCACAAAGCTATATAGAGAGCTCAGGACTACTGACTGAGCTCACGTGGAAGGGTACTTTTTTTAAACATAAATCCTTTGTTTGCATCAGTGTTGGGACAAACTTAACTTGGCAGCGTTGCAAAGGCTACGAAGATCCGAATCACAGCATTACGACTCTGCTGGTAAGATTTGCCCCAACTATAATTTTAGTTTTTTTATGCTTTTTAACTTCATGTTAAACGTAGCAAGCTCTCAAAATTTACATTTGATTCGCAGATTATATTTTATTCGGAGACCGTATAAATGCGTATTCGTGTGCTGTGTTTGTTTTGCATGATAATTCAAGGCGTTTGAGACATGTTATGTATGCATAAAAAGGCATGTAATACAAAACTAGTTGTAAAATAAAAGGAAGTCGTAAAAATTCAAAATCCTTGCACCCAATTACTGATTTTCCAATTTACCACGCATTTGTGGTAATTAAGAGGTTGAAAAAATTATATTTTATAAATTTTCAATATATAACACATAATACAGTTAGTTTTTAATAAAAAAAAGCTTAATGAACAACTTTAAAACACAAATTCAAATAGATATTTTTATTAGGGAAACTAACCGCAATTAGCATCGCTACTAAGGAAAATAAAAATCATGTTACATTTTCGTATTAGTTTTTAAAAAGCGTAATATTATATTTTTTAAAAGTATCATTTTTCTAAAAATATGATTATGAAAATTGGCGTGACATGTGACAAAGGGGGGGGGAGAAAAGTGTGACACTTTGCGACAAAGGAGGAGGGAGGATACAAAAATTTTGTAAAGAAGTCGGACATCATTTATGGACAGCCATATGTGTTTAAATTCAAAAGAAAGCAAGTTACAGGTATATTTTTGCTTTTCTCAAAAACATTCCTGGCCAGAGATACAGCTCACCAAAAAAAAAAAAAGCAACCTAAGAACTCACTTGCGATTTTCGGAAAAGTTTTTAAACTGCTTTATTTCTGGAACGGAGCAATTTGGAAATATGAGTACAATTTTTTTCAGAACAGCCTTTTGAACGCAAGTTGTTTGTAATCAACTTTTAACAAATTTGGCGATTTTTTTTTTCTTTTTTTTTTAAATCTGATTTCAATTTGGTCATTGTTGGTGATATTTAGAAAGTAAGCTATTGAATCACATCAAAATTGCCAGTAATGGGGAAATGACATTAAATTTGGGAAAAAGGAAGTCAGGTGATGCACAAACATCAGCTCGTTTTCATTGCATTGCATTGCATTGTAAAATATATGACATAAAGCAAGTCAATGAAACAAATTACTTTAAAATTATTAGTATAAATTACATAAATTTGATTCTAATAAATTTTTGATTAAATTTTTATTTTTAAAACAATATTTTTTTCTTACATTTGAATTAGTCTGAATTTCATTTAACAAATATGAACCATTTTTAACATTTAATCTAAAATGTTAATGTTTTATTATGATAGTATTCTAAGGAAACGACATGCATCAATTCATAAACTTTCGAAGAAGGGTCACCTCTATTTAAGGGACAACAAGTCCAGTCCCCTTAGTGTCCCTTATTGACAGGTTCTACTGTATATAGAAAATGGCTCGTATTGCTGTGTTCAAAATGTTCAATTACATTACGAAATAAACGATGCGCAAGAAAATTTTCATCCAGTTTTCTGAAGAAACATGCATGCTTATTTTTTGAGCAATCATGATTGCTTATTGTTCTTACTTGACTGTTTTGATGTCCTATCATTTTATTTTCCCACCATCACCCTCCGCACCATCACCGTCGACCGGGTCCTCACGATGCTGCTCCTATAGCGAAAGCCGTTTCCAGGTTGCATCCAGGTCCTACACACACGCGCATACATACACACACACAAACACATACACACACATACACATACACATACACACAACTACCCACACATTCATGCCTGCACACAGACACAAACACCATATGCCTACACACACATACACATATCCCTTGGGCACACACACACACACAAACACACACACACACACAAACACATACACATACACCTACTCGTGATTGCGAAAAACACAATTTGAATTCAAGATGTCAAAATTCAAATTAATTTTTTTTTCTTTCTTTCTTCCCCCACCCCAATTAAGAGGTTTTGGGGAGAGTCTATCTAAGCTACAAATTAAGTCCACTACTAATCACTGCACTTGGAAAACATCCGCAAAACCATCACTTTGTCAGAGTGGAAAGGTTGGCAGAAATCGTCATTCTTATTCCCGATTTCAGACAGATTAATTGCTCATTGTATCGGAGCGGGAATTGGGATCTCTCGTCTTGGCGCCTCCCTGCTTCCAAATTGACCCGTTTCGCATCTCGTTCAACATTGTTCTCTCCAGTGAGGTGGTCAGCAATTAAATACAGCCGCAGATTATGATATGAGAATTCGACTACGCCGATGTTCTTTTTTTTTAAAGCTGTTTGTTTTGGCCATCAGTTGTTTGTCAGGATTCGTGTCTGAAGGCGTAATTAAAGAAATGAGTAATGTATCCTTCAAGGAACACATAATGGGAAACAATATTGACAGACCTGCGAATAAAGTTGTTTTAATCAGTTAAGTTTGCATGGTTTTTCTTTCGTTTTGATCAATGAGTTTTAGCTCGGCAGCTCTGCAGCGTTTTTTGTCGATGTAGTGTGATCGCGATATTCTTTTTGCAGCTACCTCTACTGGATTCGATAAATGTAATGAATAACTGTTTCCACTCCTCATCCACATAACTCGTGAATCCAAAACTGCTTGCACATATTATCTTTTTGAAAATATTGATAATAATCAAATGCAATTTGCAGATAAAGTTTTCCGAATAAGTCTCTAAAATAATGTGTCAAATGTCAATTTAGCTTTGGTGGTAATGTCAATACCTTTCACAAAAAAAAAAAATGTCATATAGTTCAACTTTTTAAAATTCGCTTTTAGCATCACGACGATAGGCTACTCCATGATTTTGTTTCATATATTTGTAGCATTATTACATTAATTAATACAGGGGCACCCACTGGAGGGTGTGTCATCATGGCACATACTTCGCTATTGAAATTTTTTGTGGAATAAATTTTAGAGAGGTGTTTTAATTTCATTTTGGGGCTTCTCATTCCTGGGGCGGGGGGGGGGGGTAATCCGAAGCATTCGAGGAGGTGTGCAATCACCCTTGTGACAAACCAAAAATCTGTTCTCCTACAATTGCTAATGGTGTGAATGATAGGGGAGACTGGGGATACTTGATCCCCACTTTAGTTTTCATTTTTTTTTTCTTTGCTGCAAATTACCAGTTTAAAAAAAAAAGTACGTGAAGAAATGTAATTTTTTCCTCTATCTGGCAGTATTTTTTTTAGTTGAAATAAAACAGATAGTTTTGGAAAAATATTTTTTTTTTTAATTTCATAAAGGAATCATGTATACCCACATCTAGGGGTACATGATCCCTTCATGGGGGATACTTGATCCCACTGAGAAAATACAAAGCCTTTCATTAGATCGGCAATTTATTTATAGATTTCAGTTTTCTACATAATGTTTCTAAAAAAACACACAATTTCTCATTTTCTTTATTAGATTATAATAATGTGAACACAAAATAACATAATTTAAAATTTCACTAGACATTTGTAAAAAAAAAATGTGCACAACTTTCATGAACTTATAATGCTTTTGATCAGTTACTTATTATCCAATACAGTTGTGAACAAAAAAATACTATATTTTATAAATAAAACTAACAATTTTTTTAAAGTAGCGTAATGAAGCTAAAATTACAACAAATAAAAAAAAATGGGATGACAAGCACGAAAATCATTTTGTTTGCTTCTTGTCTTGCAATAATAAAATTAAGAGTTTCATCATTTGAATTAATTTTTTAAAAGAGGGAAGAAAAATGTAAGTAGCAGTGTACTCATAAAAAAAGAAAGCCTAGATTATATGTTTTCAAAACCTGAAAAGTCAAATGCAAACAATTTGTTTGTTGTAGTTCTTTAAGTTCCACTCAAACCAACTGGATGTGTGCAGCTTAATACATTTCGTCAATTTTTCAGGAAGAATTGATTGATTAAACATATTACCTTTTCGCTTCAGAAAACTTATTTCAAACTCTAGAAATCCAACTTTGCATTCTATCCGCTAATGGGTCAACATAGGGTGCGTTCGACGAACCTCACCGGTTAACCAGTAAGTAACCGGTTACTTACCGCAGCGTTCTATGATCAACCGGTTACCTCACCTGTCACCATTCTAAGCAGTTGATTGGTTGATTGGAACACGTGATCATTAGTTGTCACGTGATTAACTAACCGGTCGCTCTCGGTCGTGCTCATCGAACGCAACCATAATGGGCAACTCACTTTTCTGTT
Source organism: Uloborus diversus (assembly GCF_026930045.1). Classification (NCBI taxonomy): domain Eukaryota; kingdom Metazoa; phylum Arthropoda; class Arachnida; order Araneae; family Uloboridae; genus Uloborus; species Uloborus diversus. Next base: position 40,361,349 of record NC_072732.1, read on the forward strand.
GTAAATCTAACTATAGTAAAATCATTTATTTTTTCTTTCAAACAAAGATTTGACATCTATTTCAACTTGTTCAAGCTCATTTGGCTGATCAGAACGTAATTTATCAGTAGAGTTAGTTTATGTTTAGATGTTTGAGGTGTTATGTAGGTTACAAGAGCGAACTGATATTTCAATTGTTTAGCATATTTACAGTAGTGGTTGTTTAAATCTATCACTCAAACTATAATTAATTTCATAATGTTAACATGGTTTTGAATGTTTAAAGTTAATGTCACCTAAGTAAACAACATTTATATTGTTTTCATTGCGTTTATATTGTCATATGGATACTTAATCCCTGGGATCATGTATCTCTCTAAACGAAGGGATCAGGTATCCTTCATATGCGATTTTTACAAACATACTTGTTCTGTTATTAACAGTCAGTGGCAATTTACTAAAAACATGTCTCAATTATTAAAGACTGTCTATACTTTAACATTACACTTCGGAATTCTTTTAAGTTGTATTTAACGGATAATGTAAACTTCGGAATGCTTTCCTAAAAAAAAGGTTTCCCTTGTCACATTCAGGCGATCATTTCTTGAGCTGAAATAAAATGGCTTAAAAAAAACAAAATGTTGCCAGTTTTTATGCACAAGTATAACTTTAATATAATTGTCAGGTTTCAAATTTCTATTTAATGATTTTGGTACATTTTTGGCTATGGGATCATGTATCCCTAGGGATCAAGTATCCCTAGTCTCCCCTACAGATGTGATCTTTTTCGTACTCTGTTTTTAGCCTAATTTCCCATAAAAGTCAAAGAAAGAGAAAAATGCATGGGAGAATGCATCCCAACAGTATCGCAAAAAAGAAATAAAAAAGTCAAAAATGAGTAAAATAACCAAATAAATACTGAAAAAGTAAAAATGGAAAGACGGTTTTCAAATGAAGAAAATTTGTACCTGTCGGTCTGTATGTCTGTCCGAAGAAAGGTTTTTAACAAAAAATCTAAATACCATACTTCGTAGACTTAACTCTGATGCAAGTCAGAAATAAATATGGCTGACTTAAAATAAAATCATTTCAAAGTGCAAAGGTTTTTCCAAGGGCTGCGGAGTCGGACTCCAGTTTCTAGAATTTTAGGGATTTTCACTCCGACTCCTGTACTTCAAAATCAGTCTAACTCTGGCTTCATGACTCTGCTCCGACTCAGCAGCCTTGTCAGAAACAGGATTGAACTGAAAATGATCGACTCTGACTCATGGAATTTTAGAGCCTTTGACTCTCAACTCCAACTTATACCCCTTTACCCCGAAAACAGTTCGGCTCCGACTCCAGAGTATTGGTTATTGATGTTAAATGATGATTGTTAAGATCATTTGCTTTGATGTTCATTCTAAAGTTCTAATTCATTTATTTTAAGTTTGGCAACGAGAAATAAAAAGAGTGCATTAGTTTTTAACATAAAGAAAGAGCTGTGCAGCCGATTCTTTTTTTTTTTTTTTTTTTTGCAAAAATGTATTTTAAGGGCATTTGTTCATTTCTTTTCTAAAGTTGACTTTAAAATATATGGCAACTGGAGAGAAATTAAACTCGAGGCAGAATGTAGTATTTGAAAGAATGTATTTATTTATATTTGCTTTTTATTTTCACGTCTTCCTTTTTGGCTCAGCTAATTGCGAGAACATTGATTAGGTGCTAGAAAAGCAATGTTTATTTCTGGGAAAGAAGCCGAAATCTGAACGAAGTTTCTTATTAGTAACACTGTTTTTTGGTACCATTGCAATAGGAGATGCTGCTAGCGAGAGAATTTTTAAGACGTGTAAATACTCCTTGACATTTTTAGAAAAGTGGAATATGCGAAAGCAGTAAAGATCATATTAGTGTAGAAAAGACCATAATAATGGTCAATTTCATTTGGAAAAAAAAATTTCTAAGGAAAAAGTAAAAGATGGCAGCAAAAGAATAATTGTGTATTATTTTCATTTTGAACATTTAGAATGTTTGACTTTTTTAGTTGAAAAATTTGTAAAATATTCAAATGATTTTTTTTTTAATTCCATTGCTTTTTTTTAATTTCCATGATTCTAAATTTGTTTTTAAAATATATTTTTGACTGAGTTTTTGAGAAGAATGTCATGTTTTTAATGCATGAAATGCGCTTGTAGAGACGTTAAAAATATCTTTGATTGCGAGTACAAAGTAAAACAATTTACTGAAATAAAAGAGTATTATTCCATTTCATTAAAACCACTTTCAAATCTCACTTGATGTCGTCCTGTATCATAAGAAGTGTATTCAAATTATTTGTATTTTACTTTCCTTTTTATCAATGTTTATGTATTATTCTATGAAATAAAAAAAAGAGTTTTCCTTACACTAATTTTAAGGAGCAATTATCCATTTGAAATTCTAAATATTTAAAATGTTTTGATTCTCTTAATTTAATTAAATTAAACAAAAGACCGCAAATGATTCTTTATTGATGTAAATTATTCCGGTGGAAGGTTTTTTTATTTTATTATTTAATTTAAAATGATAACATATTTGATTATTATTGCAACAGTAGGGAAGTTTTCGATTTTTCAATTTTATTTTTATATGATAGAGTAACATGTATGAACATCATAGGTGAAAAAAATTTTGCACTACCATAAGTAGTTTTTTTTTAATTAATTTTTAAAGTTCAAGCGCTTGTGACATCAAATGGCGCAGGAAGTGACGTCATGCGCTCTTCCGATAGGGGAGAAGCCGAAGGACGTTCATTCGACTTCGAAGACGAAATGTAAAAGGCTTATCCCCTCGCATTTAACTCCTCGCGTTTCTGGAACATTAAACCTTTCATCCTCTCCGAAATATTCGAATATCATCATTGATGTTACTTGAGGAAGATTATTTAGATTGTGCTTTAACGAATCCGGCCTCCCTAGTGTGTTCAAAAGGATTATTGAATTTCTAAAAAATAAAAGTATCAGCTCGCTCAAAATGTCCCTAGCGAAAACAGGGGATCTTCGACGGAAGGCTGCCCATTAGTGCCCTGTGACGTAAGCCCGTGACGTTTCAGAAGAGCGCACTATTTTGCGCGTGGATTTTTAAAAATTCATTAAAAATCAATCACGCTGTTTGAAAATTCGGCGATGGTGAATTTTTTAGTTTTGGGGGTCAATTAACAATATCCAATAGCCAAAATATGAACATTTAATAGGTTGCAACTTCCCTATTACGAAGAAAGAGTTTTCTTCTGAAAAGACCGAATATACCTTCTTTATTTACTGCTTTTAAATCATTCTTTCTGTAATTAAATGCTTGCAAAAATTAAAGTTTATTCGAATTATTTTAATTATTTTTTTCTTTTTAATTATTTAAGATTAAGATTTTGTACTGAGACAATTCTTTGTACTTCAGGTTTATAGGTCATATTTACTAAAAATTAATGCATAAAATGAAGTAAAATAAATAAAGGAAGAGATAAATAGAATAAAATTAAATAAAATTAATAGCTAAATAAAAAGATGAGCTAAAGAACTATTTCTGAACGTTGAAGTTTTCACAACAAAGGATTGTAGCCAGTCTTTGAAACATAGTTTTTTATTTCGTATTTCATTGAAACGTTCTTTTTTTTCCGTTTCGAATTTATATGCACTGAAGTTGATTGCTCGTGTTTCTAAAAATTATAATTTGCATAAGTTTCAGTCAAATTTTTAGATTTTTTTCATTCATACTAAATGCCATAGAAAAAGAGCTTTAATGCAAGGCGATATTTTAAAAGTTATACACGAAGCAATCATCGAGAAATAAACAATCTATGCGATTAAAAATATGCGCAATTGTACTTACATTCAATGAAAAATACTGTTAAGGAATTTTAATGCTAAAATCGAAATAAGTGAATAAAATAGGAAGACCCCATATTTTAAGTAGACAAAATGAAAATAAAAAACATATTCGAAATGAATTCATTTAAATTTCTTCGGTACAAGAAGTTCTGAAGCTAGATATAATTTTTAAAAAATGCATTCATAATAACCGCATACACGCGCTTAAAGCCAAACAAAAATCCCAACTATACAGAAATAATAACAAGTACGTAGGGAATTTATTCCGAAGGAAATTCAAAATAATTGAAAATTAATTTATAAATTTAAAAATTAAAATAAAATAAAATAACAACATTTTTAGATGCAGAAAAGCAGACGAGTATCTTTATTACTGAAGCCTAGAATTTGCCATTACAGCTTTAGCTTTCATGAATTTCATTTGACATGCAATGCCAATGGATCATGTGACTCACTATCAACCAACCAGCAACCTTGAATGCTTAAAATTACTCGCCGAATGGACATAGCCGATATACTTCTTTTGACGTTATTATTAGTGAAGAAACAAAAATGAAACACATCGTTGGAAAAATGATCAACGACAAATTATAGCTGTAAATAATACAGTAAAACCTGTAAAGTTGACCACCCTTGTAAGTTGACCACCTGTCTATGTTGACCGCTTTTATCAGGAACGGAATTAGTCCTATCTCATATAATGAAGGAAAACCTTTGTAACTTGACCACCTCTCTATCTTGACCACCTGTCTATCTTGACAACTAATGTACTCTAAATTTGGTTTGGAGTATTGTAAAAAACCCTTTGTAAGTTGACCACTTGGTTTATTTTTTTAAACTTTCTTCAGCAAATTTTTATTTAATTATTTATTTATCTATTATTATTATTATTATTATTATTATTTCTTTCTTTGATAGCTTTCCAAAAATGTTTTTAATGCTTTGATGACAGACTAGCATTTTACTAACTAAACAACAGCATAAAGCTTATGCTGCTCTTTATTCTCCTAACTTGTTTTTCATTTGCTTTTCTATTTGAGATAGCTTTTTGTACTCTGTTCAATGAAATTAAGTGTCAGTAGAAAAGTTCAAAGTCTTTTCTTTCAATTGCAATATGTTGTGGCAACACAGGAATTGAGCTAAAAAGAGCAGGCCGCAAAATATACATTTTAAGCCCCCCTTCCCCACACCCCTGCACCAAAATATGTAGGGCCCTTCCTTAGTGGCCAGCAGTGTCTATTTGTAAAGTAAATAAGTCTAAATGCTAGATTTTTTCTATTTTTTCTTCAATTTCTAGGGTTGTTTTCCCCTTTAAGTACGCGGGCCTCTCGCACTGCGGGTACGCAGATCTGGGCCTGCTAATGAGTAAAGTTACATGTTTCTGGTGCAAGGGATTAAGAGATAGGACGTTTTAATTTTGCTTTTATTACCTGGGAGAGTCGCACTTATTGCTCTTTGTGCTATAAGTTGTACAGAAAAGGCTTGAAAAAGAAAGTTAAACTTGAGATGAATAAAAAGTATGAAATATTATTTTAAAATTAATTGAAAATGGAGAAAGCCAGAGAAAATTAGCCGGTACACATGGACTTTCTAAAACTAGTGTCCAATATAGTTAAAAACAAGGAAAGAATAACAAAATTGTTTGAATAGTATTTTTAATTATTGTTTCACTTTCAATAATGTTAAACAATGAAAGTGAGTTGAACAGAAAGAATAAGGGTGAATTACTCAAAAAATCAATACATGGTGTAAGAAATGACAAAAAATAAAAATAATAAAAAAAATCATTACCACCCTTTATAAGTTGACCACCTGTCTAAGTTGACCACCAAAATACTGCACCGCGAGTGGTCAACTTACACAGGTTTCACTGTAGCTAGCTGATCTCATTATATAGCCATCAAAATCCACCTGCTGCAACAGTGCTGATGAAAGTACTTACGAGTGAATGAAAGTACATATGTACAATTTTATTCATATATCGCAAATTAAAATCTTACCGAGAGTGAACCGAACCTACTTACACGAATAGCAACATAAATAGTGACGATAAATCTTCGGTTTCATTTTATTTCGTATGTATTTTCCCATCGAAAACAAACATAACACTTTTTTCAGGCTAGCTATCAAACGGTAATTTTAAATCAAAATTTTTCTTCTGCATAAAAAAATAAATCATTATGTATTCTTAAAAAGATCTTAAATTCATTCACTCAACAACTTGAAGTCAAATTTTTGTTAATAGCAACGGT